>NW_017100493.1:187876-210085 GCF_001263275.1 Habropoda laboriosa | reverse complement strand
GGAGGAGGCGGTCAACAGCACCGCCCCCTGCCCATTCCTCCGCCCGTACGCTCGCGGCGTCGGGGGACCACGCCCGGTGCCGCCCCTTCCCTAGGGAGCCGCCTGAGGAGGAGCCGGGCCCCCGCCTGATCCCTCGCGGCCCCAGTTTCCTCTAGTCCGGAGGGCGGGGCTCTCGCCTCCCCGCCCCCGATTTCTCCTCCTAGAGGGGTGGTTTGTAGCCTCCCTCTCTCTCTCGGCGGCCTCCTTCTGCGACATCACCTCCTCGCAGAAGGAGGCCACCGCTTCCCAGGACCTCATGCCTTATACTTCATAAATATATGTACATAGTTTTGTAACCAAGAGTGTGTTCGTGCAATCAGGCGTGACTGATGCTGGCGTCATTCAATCGTTGCGAAAAATTATTCATCAACTGTGTGACGCACAAACACTTACGAACGCGCATCCTGAAGTATCACTCATTGATTTTGATCAAACGTACTTATGATATAGTCCTACAAAAAATATTGGTTATGTATTTGTTTTTATCGCCCGCCATTCATGTTGAAGGAGTGAAAACAGCCCCCAACGTTGGGTTGTCGAAACGATAGAGGAGTGGTTTAAATGTAGCAATTGTGTGTTTCTCAACGACCTATGTAATTAATTTCCCTGACCGCGGGCTCTACGCGCGCTCTGATTGGCCAGTGATTCCCTGAGCGCGGGCTCTACGCGCGCTCTGATTGGCCAGTGATTTTCGTTAATAATTCAAAAATGAAGCTTCAAACAACGTTTTGGTCAAACAACAGTTGTACAGAGTCACCCCAGCAACCCCCGATTTCCGGGTGTTCGAGGAGTTACGGGACACCCTGTATGTAATGAAGCTTCAAACAACATTTTGGTAAAGGAAACAGTTGTTCAGAGTCACCCCAGCAACCCCCGATTTCCGGGTGTTCGAGGAGTTACGGGACACCCTGTATGCATACAGTGATTCCCACTAATATTTGGACACTCTTTAGAACAGTATAGTTTTTTCAAAATTGGACCTAATGACTTGAGTTTTTTTCAGAAGTTAGAAGGATTAGTATACTAGATGATATGTACACAAAATTTTGAAAAAATTGCAATTTGTGGAAATCGCGAAGAAAATTGTAAAGGTCACATTTTACAACTTTTTTATCTGTGCCCGCAGTGAAAATTTAAAAAATACGTTTTGTAGAATTATGTCAATTATACACATGCTGAAAATTTTATCGAAATTGGTTGATGCAGAGACAAGCGACAGGCATCGAAAGATGTAAGTATTGTTGGATTATTACACCCTATGGAAATAATCAAGTGAGGACAAAAATGTCTCCGGGTTATTTTAAACAAAGGCACTAAGACTTCCACCAGATGCATCTGGTGTCCGTCTTCGAGTCACTCACTGCACAATGCCATACCATAATGTAAACAGTTTCTAGGTATAAGGGGACCCCAACTTTCTTTTGGGTGCCCAGAAACAGTCCTTCAGAAGATTCAATAGAGTAAAGACGTTTCCTCTGAGACCGTAAATAAATCGTATATTACAAAGTTAAAAGACTATTTCATTCCATAACCCATTTCCAATAAGTATCTTCAGATTTATTACAGTTATAGGCCGAAACTTGTGAAACAGTGCGATTATCACAATTTTAACCGTTTGTAGCTCATAGTAACCAATTAGTAGCTCATTAACCAATTTCGATGAAATTTTCAGCCCTTGTATAATTGACATAAATCAACAAAACGTATTTTTTAAATTTTCATTACATTTCATTTTCAGATAAAAAAGTTGTTAAATATGACTTTTACAAATTTCAAAATTTTTTGTACGCGTCATCTAATATACTCATCCTTGTAACTTTTCAAAGGAACTCAAGTCGTTTGGTCCAATTTAAAAAAAGTTATAATATTCTAAATAGTGTCCGAATATTAATAGGAGTCACTCTATATGCAATACATCGTAATGCGTTGTCCGTTGTTAATGTGCCGTTAAAGTAACGTTTTATATGCATGCATATGAATCATTATAACTTCATTTATGTCGAATATGTCGAGGGTATAATCATTTTCTAGAAAAATGCATGCCAATGAACGTGAATACTTCCAACGAGTATGCATTGAATTTCTTGTTGTTATTTGTAGCGCATAAACAGAAGGAAGCGAAACCAAGTAATGAGTTTGATCTACATATGATATGATTTAACTAAGTATCGATCCGTTCCATATTGATGGAATCGCCAATTTATTCTGAGTGGAACAAACGTGGTATTTATGCAAGAAAAAAGTAGTAGAAAATGACAATCGAAATACTTGTCAGGAGTAAAATAAAATATGAAAGAGACAGAAAGAGTGATTGTCAGAAAATCCGTTTTTGGGGTCTTCCAAGTGCGACACTTGAGACCAGGCCCAGCTCATCCGTGCGAGGTGACTCATCCTGGGTTTTCCCCAGGCCAGCATGCAGAATCCGGCAGGATGACGCGGTCTCACTTTTTACGAGACCACCAGACACGTTACTTGGCTATCGACGTTTATACAGGGTGTTGCAGTTTTTTCCGATCAAATTTTGCGAGTATCTTCTATGGCAGGCATGGGCAATCTTTCCTGCTTCTAGGGCCAAATTATCAATCTCTCGGGTGTTGCAGTTTTTTCCGATAAAATTTTGCGAGTATCTTCTATGGCAGGCATGGGCAACCTTTCCTGCTTCTGGGGCCAAATTATCATTCTCTCTCCGAGTCAAGGGCTAAACTAAAAGGGTTTTCGCGTGTATTTTTATGTATCAATATATTAATATCTCCAATGTAACGCTGTATGTGATTATGTGTTTGATACAACTTTGGCTAAATATTAAATAAAAAAGGCTAGTGTATTAAATAAAATTATAAAATGAAACACGATACTATTTAATCAGTACCTTGAGGGTCGGATTTAAAGACTTGGCGGGGACGGATCGCGAGCCAAACTAAAAGAAGTCGCGGGCAGCGAGTTGCCCATATGTGTTCTATGGGTGTTAGTAAGAAAAACATGTTGTATAAACCTAGATCGTTTGAAGCTTTGTTAAAAAGTTACAACAATAATACGAAACACGAGGGCAATGGTAACGAACTTGCGGTTGCTACAGACTTTGCACTCCAAATTCAATTTTCTGCAAATCAAATCCACCCTTTTGCAAATCAAATTCAATTTTCTGCAAATCAAATCCACCCTTTTGCAAATCAAATTCACTCTTTTGCAAATCAAATTCAACCTTTTGCAAATCATGTGCTTCTACAAAATTATTTTCTTAAGCTTTTGTAATAAAAATAAAATCAAATGTAAATTTATTGTTAAAAAAATTCAAAATATTATTATATGTTATACAAAGATGTACATGAAATAGTTATTTAATAGTAATTACCAATTAAGTATATATGGAATTCATAAATAAACGTCTTAATCGAATAAAAATATCACAAAGGCAAATTAATAACAGTACTTTAGTTAGACTTTGAAAATGTATCGAAATACTAATCATTAAATGTAAAATCAACATCATATCTTGCTCTTGTGCAGTGAAGTAGTAAATAGTCTCTAGACAGGCCTCAGTTATATTGACATTTAACATGACTAGAATTCTTACAATTTACGGCAGAGTAATTTCCTTTAAATTGTGATTTGAGGTTGGAATCAAAATCTAAACAAAAGAGTGAATTTGGAGTGCAAAATCTGTATGATGCACAAGAATAATACTGGCTGAAATTGTATTCAACACTTTCTATAAACAAACTAGATAGTCGCTGATCTATTTCTATTTTGTATCATAATCATGCATCCGTTACTATTCCCCTCGCATTTCGTATTATTGTTGTAACTTTTGATAAAGCTTCAAACGACCTATGTTTATATAACATTTTTCTCTTACTTCTACCCACAGGACATACTGAGAAAGTTTGATCGAAAAAAACTGGGACACTCTGTATAACGCGACCATAGTTTTGTAGCAAATACAGTTCAGTTTGTGAAAGTTAGCAACACCTAAGTAATTTTGCACCCACTTTATTTTCTGCTCGGAGTGCTTCCGACACGATGAAATGTAATAATTTGGTCAGGTACAGTAACATTCCAGTATAAGGATTTCATCGCTTAAAGTAAAGCTATCGCTGAACTGTGCACGCGTTTAGCTATTGCTCCTCCGAAGTTCTTGTACAAAATTATCAAACTTGAGACACTTTACTCACTTCGCTATAGAGAAATGATTCACTTTACATTTTCAGTAATTCCAATTGTTAAGGCGTATCCTGTAACCGGATTTATGGCAGCGAGTCAAGTGGTCGCCGTCGCAGGCAAATATCGCTTTCTCAAAACACCACAAGTGTTGATTGCGTTGCCTGCGACACTTAGTCCCTAGGACCAGACCCTGCCATAAATCCTGGAGGACTTTTGCCAACGTCGATGGGCCACTTGACTTTAACAAAGCCTAGAAAAGCGGAGATTCCACAGGATTCCCACGCATCCGTCCACCGAACACTTCCTCCGGTCGGTGTTCACCCCACCCTAAGATAACGCGATAAGGGCGAAATGGAGGGTGGTTGCGATGCACCGGAGTAAACTGATTGGTGATTTAGAAAAGGAAAAATCACCAATCAGGGTGTTTTTAGGAAAATAGGAGTCTTCGTCGAGGGAAACCGCAGAGACTCCGGCAGAAACATTTAGCAACTCGCGGGAGAAATATTTAGCAACTCGCGGGAGAAACACTTTGCAACTCGCGGGAGAAACACTTGGCCACTCGCAAGAGAAACACCTCTCACTTCGCAGTAGAATTTATATCTTGAATTAGTTGTAGAAAATAGAACATAAAATAAAAACTTAGTGTTTCAATCAAGAAACTGGTCCTTCGAAGCCTTAGAACATTAGTCGTCACACACGTGCAAAAACCGGCAAAGCTTGAACGATCGAAAGATCAACCGCAAGTCTCAACAACCATCTTATTTACATTAATATGCAAATTAAATAATATTGGAATAATGTTTCCATACATTACGTTGTCGATTCTCGTTTGCTTGTTACTTTGAATCATTTAGTAATTACAATTATTATTTAGTAATACAAATTTCAAGTGGAAGTTGCAGAATTAGTTCATCGCATAAGACATCAAATTATTATTAAAAGTAGCTTTCGTTATAATATTGCAACCATCTTCTTCTGTTACTTTATTGCGTCAATTTATATGATACATACAATTGTATTCATCTTGCTACATTGTGCGAACTTTACAAGATTTCTACTCAACAAGGTCTTCATATTTTTGTACAAATTTTTTAAGAACTTCTTGAGGACAATTTCTTTTTTTTTTAATTTATACACTTATAAGTTAAAATGAGATGTATTCTTCACTGAAAATTAGCTACTGTAACACTTTCATTTGTTAAAATTTTTTGTTGTGACAATACCTACACTACCGGTCAAATGTTTGGAATCACCTCCCACTTTTCATCAATATTAAATCTGCTGCTAAATTTTTATAGATTTGAAGTTTATCTCAATTCTACTTTTATCAATTTATCTCATATTAATTGATTCGAATGATAAAAAATTCTCAAAGTCGCTGACTTTTTTCTGGAAATTTTTGTGTAAATTGCAATGCTCGGTGATTCCAAACTTTTGGCCGGTAGTGTATAAATGTATAACAGCCAGTTCAGACGATACGGTCTTTCAGTAATAACCGAAAGCAGCATTCACATATGTAGTTCCGTATCTTCATTAAAAATCCAACTCTCACGCGTATGCTTACTTCCTCTATTTGTTCGTTCATTCTGCTATTTGCAGTTAGGCAAGATGGATTTTGATATTGTCGTCGCAGAAAAAGGATCAACAGAATATATTGGGTACATCCTATTGCAAAAGATAAATATCAATTTGGTTCCTATCAGATTCTCATGTCTCAATTAAAAAGAGATGGAATAAAATAACCCAGACCTTTTGACGAACATTCAGAAACAAATGTTCCTTTCGTTTTTTCAGAGACGAAAGGTTTTGCATTTTTATGATACGGTCGCCTGTAGACGCTATTTTTGAGAAGGCAAAGTTTTACCCGTACCTGAATAGGTGGTACGTGACCTTAGCATTAGCTAAATTAATTTTCTGTCTCTCTCAATAGAAATTACCGTGTCATAAACTTTAGGGAACCCAAGAGTCGGACGGCCACGGTGACCCGATCAACGGTACCGCGCTGACGTCACCTTGGGCCTTTCCCCGTAGGGGTGAGAAGTCGCTCGTCACCCCCGCTCCGAATCCTTCCCGCTACCTTTCCACAAATTCCATCCACCAATTGAACATTCGCATTTTTGTCACCCCGTTTTCCACTTCCATTCCCCTGTCAACCAATAAGTGCCATCACCGATACCTTAAAAACCACGCGTAAACGTGTCTTAAAATAGTTCAGAATAGTCAATAGTAAAGGGAACACCAGGCGAAGAATAATATAATTCACATAGTCTCTTATACGTAAGAGTGGTCCTTCGAGAAATACAGACTGAACACTAGTCGGCACATCACGTGCAATTTCTACAAGGCTCGACCAGGTATCTCATTGAGATCCGATCACGAGCGTTAACAATTACTGTATTACATCGCAGTAAACGCGAGTCTGCTATTGTTCCCTTCATTTCGTATTATTGTCATAACTTTTTAACGAAGCTCTAAAAGACCTATGTTTGTATAACATTTTTTTTTATTTCGACCCATAGAATATACCGACAACGTTTGGCCATTAAAACCTAATATATTTTTTTATTCCATATAGCGGGCCTTTGTTCTATTAACATTACTAAAAAATCTGTATTTATTTCCGCCATTTTCTACGGTTCTTGCGCACTCTCCTCTATGACTCTAGTATAGTAATGGATATCGTGAATTTTATAATTTGCATGAAACACGATATGATATTCGTCAATGATTTAGAGAAAGTATTACTACAGCCGAAGTAATATATAAACCTGTACTTGATGGAAATAAATACATTGGGTTAACTGTAAGAAAAGTACATTATAAAATGGAATAGGAGGATAAATTAATAGGATATCTTTACAATTTGTCGATATTCCGAAGGAGTACCTAAAATAATTTGTTTTTTTATTTTATTACGTACATAAAATCATAGTAACGAAGTTCTGTAAGAAAAATATTAATTTAGCAAAATTTCGATGCAACACGTATCAGAAATTGCGAGGCAAGCATCGAACGAGGGAAGAATAGAAACGAACGAAAAATTGAAATTGCTATTACCAAACGCAATGTGATAATTCTACTATTTCTGTGGAAACTAATAAATTAGGATATTTGCTGCAAGAATAAAATATAAATTTGATTAATAGCAAAAAATTCATGCGACTCACCACTCGTAGACCTCGTACCTGGCCACTGGTCCATCCTATCAGATCCATGAAACTTTTGGAATTCCCTCAGTGACTCATTTCAGTTCTCCCAGCCTTGAATTTTGACCCACAATTGCGATTTGGACTTGGAAGCTCCTCTCAGACCCATGAAACTGGAATTCCCTCAGTGGACCATTGGATTTCCCTCAGCCTTGAATTTTGGTTCCATCAGACAGATTTTAGTCCCCCAAGCTTCGAATTTTGGTTGCACCAGTGGTCCAATGCCAGATTGAGAGACCTCACAGTTTGAGAGACCCAAGGCCACAGTTTGAGAGACCCAAGGCCAGACTTTGAGAGACCCAAGGCCACAGTTTGAGAGACCCAAGGCCACAGTTTGAGAGACCCAAGGCCAGACTTTGAGAGATCCAAAGCCAGACTTTGAGAGACCCAAAGCCCCTCAGCCTTGAATTTTGGTTCCATCAGACAGATTTTAGTCCCCCAAGCTTCGAATTTTGGTTGCATCAGTGTTCCAATGCCAGATTGAGAGACCTAAGGCCACAGTTTGAGAGACCCAAGGCCACAGGTTGAGAGAACCAAGGCCACAGGTTGAGAGACCCAAGGCCACAGGTTGAGAGACCCAAGGCCACAGTTTGAGAGATCCAAGGCCAGACTTTGAGAGACCCAAGGCCAGACTTTGAGAGACCCAAACCCTCAGCCTTGAATTTTGGTTCCATCAGACAGATTTTAGTCCCCCAAGCTTCGAATTTTGGTTTCATCAGTGTTCAAATGCCAGATTGAGAGACCCAAGGCCACAGTTTGAGAGACCCAAGGCCAGACTTTGAGAGACCCAAGGCCAGACTTTGAGAGATCCAAGGCCAGACTTTGAGAGACCCAAGGCCACAGTTTGAGAACCCAAGGCCCCAGTTTGAGAGACCCAAGGCCCCAGTTTGAGAGACCCAAGGCCACAGTTTGAGAGACCCAAGGCCACAGGTTGAGAGACCCAAGGCCACAGGTTGAGAGACCCAAGGCCACAGGTTGAGAGACCCAAAGCCAAGACCAAGACCCACCAGAATTTGGAAGCCGTGGAAGTGTCGCGCGAAATTGTGTGCGGATCGCGATTTTTTTCAAGTGTAGTTTAACCCGAATTTCATTTATTACCCGAAACCGCGAATTTTATCCTTCTCCATATCTTCGTGTAGTTGATTTTAGTTGGGACATTTAGTAAAAATTGAAAAAAGAAAAGAGAAACGAAAAGCAAAAACCGAAAAAGGGACGAAGCTAATTTATTAAACGCGACGCGACGTAATAAATTCTCGTATCGATCGAAAGTAGATGGGTGAGCATTTCTTACGAAAATTGACTCTAAATTGAATGATTTAATAATGGGAGGGCGTTTGCACCTTTAGTGCAATAGAGTCCATCCAGTTCTTCTTTGAACTCTTGGTAGTTCAGCTCAATATGCATGCACACACAGATATAACCCATCACCAAACCCAAAAAAATTCACTCACAATTCGCAGATTAAGCAGCTGGGCTCTGCAACGTGGATTTGGCTGCATTGCCTCCTTTCTTCCTTCCTTCCTCTCAGATCGTCATCCTTCCTCCAATCATTCCAGTCTCTCAGCGTTCATTTTCCAAGACTCACAGACTCACACTTTGTGAGTCACTGTGGAATGGACGACGCGAAAAGTACTTCGAAACGCGATTTTTTTAGAGAGGGAGAAACCGCGAATTTACATTACTTCAGACTCTATTATCGAACCAAACTTTCGTAGAACGCGAGTGAAAAATTGAAAGAAGTATGAAATAAACGCGAATAAATTGAATACAAAGAAAAAAACGCGAATTGGGAAGAAATATCAGATAAACGCGGAAAAATATTCAATAATAAGCGAACTAAGGATGAAGCTATTATTTCAAAACGCGATTCACTGACTCTAATATTTAGAAAAATTGAGAAATTCAATTATTAATTGCGAAACACTAGTGAGACGATTTAATTAGGGGCAGCTCAGCTCAAATTTGAGCTGGCAATAGACAATACAACTAACTACAATACCATATCGCCAGAAAAAAAACCCATTTTGGTAACTCACCGTTCGCAGATTAGGCAGTTAGGCCCTGCAACGTAGATTTTGGCAGTAAAGCTCTGCAACGTGAATTTTGCTGCGTTTCATCCTTCCTTCCTGTCTCCAGTCATTCCAGTCCCTCAGTTTTCATTTTCCAAGACTCACAGACTCACACTTTGTGAGTCACTGTGGAATGGGCGACGCGAAAAGTACTTCGAAACGTGATTTATTCAAGTTTAATTTAAGAGAGGAAACCGCGATTTTGTATTATTCTCGATTTTTGTAATGAAGATAAATTTGAATAGAATACCCGTGAGGAAAAACCCATGAATTTATATCTTTCTCGATTCTATAATATAAGAAAATTTCAATAGAACACGCGACGATAATTGGGGAGGAGTATCAGTCAAACGCGTAAAAATATTCAATAACAAGCGAACTAGGGATGAAGCTATTATTTCAATACGCGATTCACTGACTCTAATATTTATCAAAATTGGAAAATTCTCAATAGAAATTCGAAAAATTGATTTATTACGGTAAACTAGCGAGACGGTTTAATTAAAGGTGGGCATAGTGCACTCGTTCCAGATCAGCTCACAATAAACAATTCAACAATGTAACTAACTACTTAACATGCAGAATTCATGCAATTCCTGTGAAGAATTAGTTTAGTAAATCACAATTCATAAAACAAATTCAAAATTCATTTTTCAATAGCATAGAAAATATTAGAAAAATTGAAAGAAAATTATATATTAGCTGGAAGAAAAGTATATATTAAATTTAGAAATAACCTGTAACGAAAATTTATTTCATTAATGGATAGCTGAAACGCCGAAAAATTTTCATTAGGCAACCTCTCAAATTCATTTCGATATCCTATTCGACAAGTACGAAGAACAACAATAACAAACTGAAATCTCGATTTCCCTAAACCCTCAAAACAATCTCGCAATACTTCATTCGAAGTCGACTATTCTACGCTATTAGACTTTGAATAGACTAAGTTTAAGTTTCAATAGCTGAGAAGTGATTTGATTGAAATTGAAGAAAAATTCAAAGTCTAATAGTAAGTTTCAGAAAGAAATTTTGAGAGAAGGTAGTTGAGTGTGTATAGGGTGGACATAGGCTAGCTAGTAGCCCTCGACCACCCTACCCACATCTAAGTACCCCCCCTCAAAATTACGCGAAGTGTCTACGGCCCAGTACAAAGGGTGAATGATTTCCCGCGACCTCCGCGGGCTCTTATATACCTGTGGTACCCCCACCTCAAAGTCATTAACAAAGACGTCATTAAAGTTGGGCGGGAAAAATTTCGCGGGTAATTACCATTACTTTATTATGATATTATAACACGGTATAATTTATTATTTTATTATAAATTTTCACTTGCAACAATTTGTTACAATGCTACATATAATAATTTATACGGTTCTATAATTTTCTTCGATAAAATACTACGTTTTAACGTTCTTATTACCTTTTCGTGGTGAGACTAAGTTCGTAACGATTAAAAACCAGGTTGACCTGTGGTCGTAGATTAAGAATAACCGTAGTAGAGCTAAAATTATTGTGTTAAACATTTATTCAACGTTCGTTTGCTAGAATACGATGAAATAAATTATATTACACATTTTCTCTGTTTGCACTGAATTTGAAGTTTATAGCGATTAAGAATCAGGTTGACCTGTGGTCATAGATAAAAAATAATCGTAGTAAAGCTAAAATTAGTATGTTAAATAATCTTTTACACAAATTGAAAGTTTATTCAAGGCTTATTTATTGTAATATCGCTAAATAATGTGTATTATATCTTTTCACTACGTTACACTAAAATTCTATTTACGTGTTATAACCGTTATAACATTCTCCACCGTTGAAAAGTTTGGTGCGTGCTGTGATTCTGTGATAAACAAAGTTTCTCTTAAGCAAATAAATGTAACGAAGCCATCGTAGTGAAACTGTATCTAATTATAATTAAAAGTACAAGATATAATTATCGAATACTTATTTTTTCAAAAAACTACATTCACAATAATTCGTAATAATGAATAAATTAACTCTTTACAAAACCATGTCACTTAGAAGATACGTATCCATTTATCCACATTTTGTAAATCTCCTTTTATCCGTTTATTGCTATCCTAAATTATAATATTATTGTTCTATTACATTATTACCAGTCAGTTTGTCTATAATAATTATTAACTCTCACTTTTCCCATGAAAATGTATTATAAAATTGTAGTTAATTGAAATTCGAAAAATTCGATTACACAGAGACAATATAAATGAATAAATGTTTAACACAATAATTTTAGCTCTACTACGGTTATTCTTAATCTACGACCACAGGTCAACCTGGTTTTTAATCGTTACGAACTTAGTCTCACCACGAAAAGGTAATAAGAACGTTAAAACGTAGTATTTTATCGAAGAAAATTATAGAACCGTATAAATTATTATATGTAGCATTGTAACAAATTGTTGCAAGTGAAAATTTATAATAAAATAATAAATTATACCGTGTTATAATATCATAATAAAGTAATGGTAATTACCCGCGAAATTTTTCCCGCCCAACCTTAATGACGTCTTTGCTAATGACTTTGAGGTCCTGAGCCCTAGACATTTCGCGTAATTTTGACTTGGGGGTACTTAGATGTGGGTAGGGTGGTCGAGGGCTACTAGCTAGCCTATGTCCACCCTATACACACTCAACTACCTTCTCTCAAAATTTCTTTCTGAAACTTACTATTAGACTTTGAATTTTTCTTCAATTTCAATCAAATCACTTCTGAGCTATTGAAACTTAAACTTAGTCTATTCAAAGTCTAATAGCCTACTACTTACTACTGAACTACTGCTACTTTTTGCTTTGAATAAAATTAAATAACCCTTCGGGTCGTTAAAATACGCGAGGATATTATTATCGAACTCCATACAACGAATACCGTACTTATTGTAATCTTCTTCCACCGCTGTTCTTCGCGTCTCAATTTTCCACAATCTTCCCCATCATAAGGACATTCGAACCCCTCGTTACAGTATCCCACAATAGAAGACCGAAGCTTGGGAAAGAAGTAGTCTGCTCGAATTTTCAGCCTTATCTACCAGTAATCGACCGCTCCTTTTTCTCTTCCCTGGGAGAATCGTATAAACAGGATATCCAGCGGGTCTTTTGAAAGAACGTCTGGCTGTAGGAAGAGAGCAAGGATTTCCGCGCGAGTTGAACGAGGGAAAGCGAGACAAACGCGACTTTGGTAATAGCTCGATCGTCCTTGACCAAACAGATCTTATCCAAAGTCTTGGCAAACTCCGCCTAATCTCGAGACAAGGAACACCAGACTCGAACCTCTGCTATCTGCTTCGCGATCTGATTTTCGGCTATCGACAGGCAGGATTTTAAACGTCGCCAAAGATTCATCTTTCTCTCCTCTCCGATATTACGAAATTCTCTCTTCACCTCGACCTTGGTCGATTTTATCCACTGGAAAAAAAAGAAACAGGCAATCAGTTGCACGGTGAAAATAAGGGAAGTTAGGAAGTCGCAAACACATGACGAAAGTGGAGACTGGAAATTTATCCAGGTCAATATAACCGTCTAATTTCTTGGCGTTGGTTGCCTTTTTTTTTTCTTCTTCTTCCTTCAGAGCTCATAATAAGAGTTACGGTTTCAATATTCCGCGAACAGTTTCACAGACTCACGGCCAGTTCGGTGCAGCGACGTCTGGTAAAAAAATTGAATTTACGGAAATCGCATCGAGAGTGGGCGAGGAAAGAAGAAGAGAAAAACGAAGCAGTGTGTCTGCTCGTAATCGTACTATGACGGTAAAGAAAAACATGGCGATCTATTCGGTTTTATTACCGAATCAGTTCATGTCGACAAAACTGAATCTTGAAAGCGACAGAATCGGTGATTAACCGTTTGAGTCTTTTGTTCTCAAAAATAACCTTCTCGTGCGAGCGTGCCATAAACTCGGTCAACGAAGACCCCATGAGTTCCGTACCTGCGCGACGGAACACACAGTCTGTCGAAATAGCGCGCTCAACTTTTCTGACGCATGTACATTGCATCGCTGTCTTTTTTTGTCGACACAAAATAAGAAAAGCGCTATCGCGCCGCTTAGCTCTTTTCGCAATCAATTAAGACAAGCGCTATTGCGCTGTTCGGCATTTTTCGATAGTGTATTTTCAATGACCCCTGGGACTCAAACGGTTAAGATAAGGCATCGGCAAAAATACCGAATCGGTCCACAAACTGCATCGTCTGAACTGTCTGTAACTGTTTCGTTAAATAAATACCGAATTTTACTGATATTTAATTTATAAAAGTTCACTTCTAAGACTTGAGTAAAGAAATGTACGTTGTGTGAGTCTCGTCGATTTTTGTTGAAACCCTAGAACTAACACCTACGCACAGCGGCACTGCATCGTACGCCAATTTACATAGAAATACCGCCACTGTGCGTTTATGTTAGTTCTCAGGTTTCAACAAAGATTGATAAAATTTAATGTATACAGGATGTCCCCGGTTCTGAGTGCCAAACTTTGTCAATATATTCTATGGGTCTAAATAAGAGAAACATGTTATATGCATATAGGTTGTTTAACGCTTTATTAAAAAGTTATAAACAAAAATACGGAATTCGAAGGGAACAGTAACAGACACGGTTATGTTTTTCTTATTTAGACCCATAGAATATATTGACGAAGTTTGGCACTTTGAACTCGGGCACCCTGTATATATAGTCACTCTTATTAAACAGTAATGTCTCCACAAGTGTCAGTCCGCAAGGAACCTAAACCTGACACTTGTAGAGTCAGGGACTACGTTTTCGAGCCTCGCGCCCGCCTTTGTAGTTTGCCGAACGTAGACAAGGACAGCGAATAAAAGATAAGGATAAAACGTGAGTCGAGGCAACCAAGCGATTTAAATACCAACTTTTTTAATTTTACGTTTTTTTATCCCGAAATTTTTCTTAACATATTGATGAGATTTTTCTGATGAAAATGACATCAAACACGACATAATTCGAACAACATTTACTTATTAACACGTTCACTGTCACGCCAGGTATTTCACTGTATTGAGATAACACAGACGCCCTGTATTACATTACATAGAGTCCGGCCTACCGTTTGACTGCCAGTTGGAGAATTGGCCTGCTGTTTGACTGACACTTGTAGAATCGGCCCTACATTTGACTGAACTTGTAGAATCGGCCCTACATTTTTTTTTTTTTTTACGTGAAGGTAGGCCGACATTAAATTAATTACTCAATAAGTATTAATAAGTAAATGTTGTTCAAATTATATCGTGTTCGATCTCATTTTCACCAAAAAAATCTCACGAACATGTTAAAAAAAATTTCAGATGAAAAAACGTAAAATTAAAGAAATTATATTTTTCTATTATGAATTGTCGAGCCGTGAAATTTCGTAAAAGAAACCGAGTGGTGTAGCGTTACACGCTTGACTGACTGCGAGCGAGATAACATAGACGCAGCAATGACGCAACCTAGGCGTAGGACCATCTATACTGACACTTGTAGAATCCAAACTGGCTGACACTTGTAGAGACATTACTGTATGCGGACACTTTTTAGAACAGTATAACTTTTTAAAAATTGGACCAAACGATTTGAGTTTTGTTTGAGAAGTTAAAAGGATTAGTTTACTAGTGTAAAAAACGATGTACCAAAAATTTTGAACAAATTGTAATTTGTTGGATTCGCAAAGAAAATTATAAACGTCACTTTTTACCATTTTTTAAGCTGAGCTTGTAATGAAAATTTAAAACATGTTTTGTAGATTTTTGTCAGTTATATACATGCTGAGGATTTCATCAAAATCGGTTAACATTGCACGAGCTACAAAAGGTTAGAAATTGTGAAAATCGCATTCTTGAAAAAACTTAAGTCATTTGGTCCAATTTTAAGAAAGTTATACTGTTCTAAAGGGTGTCCGAATATTAAGGAGAGTAACTGTATAGATATATTCGCAGGATTCGAGGCCTGCTTTCCAATTAGTGTAGATTTGCGTTCAAACTACGATATTTGTACAGTACATTTAATTTCAGTTGATTCAACCCTTCAAATTTCATAAAAATGTCCGCAGACCCAGTTGTAAGTTTACATTTCACAATTCCCAGCACGTAATACCGTAGAAAGAGAAAAGAAGCTTGTCTTATTCCTGATTTTCTTTGTTTCATATTGTTAAATCCTAGACCTCGTGAAATTGGATATACAGGGCGAATCGCCCATCGTGATCATCTTAGATTATTCTGTTGTTAACCCTTTAACCTACAGCAACGTGTCAGACTCGTGGCAGAGATTTTGATCAAGATGTGACAAAAATAGGTATAATATATTAATAAGAAAAATTAATTGTAATCCTAACTTTCGTTTTAATTTGTAAAACTAAGGACTCCTAAATGTAATTAACCTGTAACAGATTAGCTTTTGTTACTTGATGCAGTACTAAAACATTAAATGGCTGACGCTTATATGCATAGTCGGAAAGGAAATCATAGATTAAGGGGTTAATGGACCGATCGAAAACTTTTTTATATCGCATAATATGGTCCAAAGAGGTATTTACAATATCAGTCCATTTTTTCCCAAAGTTTTCAAGGTCACTTTCAGCTTTTTTTATTTATAACTGTACAGTCTATCTGCCTATAAGTTAGCAAGAATTGAAATGAATCCAATGAATATAATACTAAACTTTGCAAATTCTGAAAAAATAGGCCGATAGAAAATATACTACAATCGCTTTAAAGGCATCTTTGAACCATAGAATGCGACACCAAAAAAATTTCAACCGGCCTATTAACAAAAGAATAATCTAAGATGATCACGTTGTGGTTTACCCTGCATAGCAAATCAAGGATTCGCAAAAACAGCAAAATTTATTTGTTACTACTTCCATGGTGTTTGTATAAACTAGAAAGTCCCAGTGTTCCGCACAAAAACTGTTAAATTCCAAAGTCCAAGAGTCCGAAGTTACGAAGTTCAAATTATAAAGCCCGACAGAGTTCACTTCGAAGCCCACGAGAGTTCTCTTTGAAATCTCAAAAGGTTCTGTTCGAAGTTCAAACGCTGTAGTCGGAAAACGTTCTCCCATCGTCTCAAAGATGCGACTCTGGAGGGAAATACAGAAAAATAGGACCTAGAACTGTTCAATTAAAAAATGAAGCGGTTTCCCGATTGCGTGACGCGTACAGGTCATGCACAAAGCATCTCTTGTTCGGGAAACCGGCGCATAAGTTCGAGGTCCCCCTTTTCACGGCGTGTGGGCTTACGATAAGTCAATTGCCGTTAATGGTGATCCAGCTGGGCAATATTTGCAGAGAATGTTGGTATTGCTTGCCAGCTAGACCCCAATCCTCGAGAAAATATACACTCCATTGCAAATTGGCTTTCTCAAACACAGCATCCTCCTCTGCCGATTGTAGCGTAAGGCTAAACACACGGCCCTAACAAATGTAATCCTTAAAATATATTGAAATGCATCAAAGCTACATTGAAACACAGATTTTTATTTTTGCTGTCTTATACAGATTGACAAAGCAAGGTTGGAGCTTTAGGAGGGTCTCGACGTTTACAAGTGGGAGATGCAGGAGAAATTGTGACGTCTTCATTGTTAATCAGCCAATAGCGATAGGCTGTTGCACTTGCTTTTCTATGAACAACGATAGGCGACAATGGAACCTCGTGCGAGCAGTCGATAATAGATCGCTGTGATAATATTAGGCGTTTGATAATAAATAATTCACCGGTAATCATTTTTATAATTTTCATCCGTTTTTGGTGAAGATAGTAACAGTGGATTGGTCAGGTTCCCCTGTTGAAAATGAGTTCAAACACGACATAAATTGATCTAGCCGAAAATCCGAGATATTTAATTTGGCGACTGGTAGATTTACTCTGATTTATATCGTGTACGGATTTATTTTCATCGGAAGAATCTCACCATTGGTACTATCTTAATGAAAATAAGACGAAAGTTAGATAAATTGAAATTTGTGATATTGGATGATTCGTTGCAACGCAGACGGTATCCCGTGAAGTACTGACAATGAGTCTTAACTGTCGCTGCTTGACGAACTACGTCCATCTCGCTTACTCTCGTTTTATCTATTCTCTTTCCTTGTCGTTGACGGTCATAGTCCTCGATTGTTTTTAACATGTTCGCTGACAACAGAAAATTGAGGGTAATTGAAAACTGGGCAATACATTCTGAACGGCATATGCTGCGTCGATGCCAGCGAACTTGTTAACTGCCGAGTCTTCCTCACGTTCTGTGATTGCTACTCAACACTTTTCACACAATAATCGATACAATCTTTAAAGTTTCCTGTTCTTTCAGTATCGATAGTTAATTGAAAACCACTTGTCTAAACCACTTACTGTGTAGAACTCAGGAGTTTGCCCCCGTGACAGCACAGGGACAAGAGGGGTACTTCACTCGCACCGCTTGAATCTTCCCCCACGCGGTGCTATATGATCCGATCCGTCGATGTGATCGCGTTCGACCAATAGTGATGTAACGACCCTCCTACGCTCTGCCACCAGAGGGATGGACTAACCACAAGTTCTCGCTAGTCCGCATAAAGGCTCCTATTTGTATACATATATACAACTTCTGACATGAGTTCTTCCAATCCTTTTTTTTTTCTTTTTTTGTTGCTAACGCGGGGAAAATCTTCCAAAGACACCCCGCCTCCCCCGGGGGAAGGTGTTAAACGACCTACCCCATTACTCCGCCCGTAGGCTCGGCGGCGCCGGGGGACCACGCGCAGGGCTCTCGCCTCCCCGCCCCCCGGTTCCTCCTCCTAGAGGGGTCACCATTGCTCTCCCTCTCTCTCTCGGTGGCCTCCTTCTGCAGCATGACCCGCTCACAGAAGGAGGCCGCCGCTTCTGTCCTTCCAATCCCTCCCGCGTCTAAGGCACGGGTCTTCTAAAAAGCCTTACTGACGAGTCTACTAGGAGGCCCAGGACGAAACGCTCTAACCTTTCATTTTCCGTCGATCCTCTCCATCAATTTCCTAAATCCCTTCAGTGACAATACGTGTGTCTTCTTTTTATGATTGTGTTAGAGAACGTGGCCTTACGGGGAAATGATCCAATCAGACTTGCATTCCTTCCAGGGGCAAACTCTTAAGCTCTACACAGTACTTGCGCCGCAACTTCCCCTCAAGTGCCGGTAGTATAGGACCGAAGAGTAGTGGGGATGGCTTGACCGCCCACTTTCCCCTCATTTGGTTAGGCGGCAACGTTAGAAGCTTCATCTTTGCTTTGCTGATCTGTACATACACATATTGTACTGGTGATTATGAAAGTGGTCTAATTGTAAGTCAAAAATCTAACATAATTGAATTTATCGCTTACTTTGTGTTGCGTCGATCTTTTCATAGAAAAGAGTTACATTATAAGAGCAACTGTTTTCTGAAATACTTTATTACATAATGAAAACATATTTTTTAATGTACGCAAAGGGAAAATTCTAAATGTCTCGAAATGAAAAATATATGACTTAGGCCACTTTGCTAATCATCGCCACAATATAGCTGAACAATGAAGAACTTTATTAATTTTAATTACACTGTCAAAATGTCCCAATGTTCCATCATTACATTCTAACCATTTTCTTACTCGTTTTTTTACATTTTCCATCACATTATTCTACAGTTTTTTTCTATCTTCAATAACAGTTATAACTCGGCTCAGTTATTAGATACACCCTGCATAAAAACACAAATGGACTTGAAATCCAAATCTAAGTCTTCATAATTGTCTTCCGTAATTTAAAATTCTCTGCAATTTCTTGTATCTTTCGGTAATGAAATATTAATGTCTCATTCAAAGTATTTTTTTTTTCTGTTATAGGTACAGTGACATTTATCATTGGGTTTACGGGATGTGTCGGTGCACTTAGGGAAAATACGTGCCTCCTAGCTACGGTAAGCATTCGTCACAATTGATAAAACATTCGTAAATTATTCTAATCACAATGCTTAATAACTTTTGAACCAATTTTCATAAATACTTAACTCATCTCTTAATCATACTTAAGTATAGAAAACAACATACATTGTCGCAGACGTTATAATTACCCTAGCACAAGAGTATAAAAGCGGCTTTCAGAGTTTTCCTAAATCCAATACGGTGTCGTTTATTTTATGAAGAGAAAAAGTGATAAGAATTAAGGGCAAATGTAATTAATATTTTCTCAGTTATTGAAATGTTGCACATCCCATATCTTAGTACTTTTTTCAGTAACTTGCTGATTACAATGAATTAATTTCTTTTTCAATAGCGTACGACGAAAAGTCTCTTTGTAGTTATAATTTTTGAATACACAATATATCTAACATTCTATTCATTCTTTGTTAAGTCTATTTATTCACGTTATCTTTTCATTTTGTCAGTTATATAAGGTAAACAGCTAAAAATATACAGGGTGTCCCGTAACTCCTCGAACACCCGGAAAGGGGGGTTGCTGGGGTGAGTCTGAACAACTTTTTCCTTTACCAAAATGTTGGTTGAAGCTTCGTTTTTGAATTATTAACAAAAAACACTGGCCAATCAGAGCGCGCGTAGAGCCCGCGCCCAGGCACGGGAGTGCAGAGACTCATCCGCGCGCGATCGTGAACAAACACGTACGCGAGACTTCTCGGTTATCGATCGCTGTCGATACATATGTATGTATTGTTATACAAACGTCGGAATGACGATAAAAAACCATTTCTCTGAGCCTTACAAAAATAGCGGTGCAAAGATAAATTTTTTTTGACAGCGATCGATAACCGAGAAGTCACGCGTACGCATTGTTCACGATCGCGCGCGGATGAGAGTCAGCGCTCCGTGCCTGGGCGCGGGCTCTACGCGTGCTCTGATTGGCCAGTGTTTTTCGTTAATAATTCAAAAATGAAGCTTCAAACAACATTTTGGTAAAGGAAAAAGTTGTTCAGACTCACCCCAGCAACCCCCCGTTTCCGAGTGTTCGAGGAGTTTCGGGACACCCTGTATACGGAGTGTATCGTTATTCACTGGTCTCTTTAAAGGTGTTAATTAGGGAGATAAAATGAAGAGGAAATAGTTCTGCTAAGAAAGCTGGGTAAAATGTAATTTCAAATAGTAAATAATAAATAGTCTATTTTATTTTACATCGTGCATATATCTATGAAAATAAAATACTTCATTTGTTCTAATAAGTGTTTAAAACAGTATTTAAAAATAGTATTGTATTTGAAGGATATTGAAAATAGCGGTGCTCTATTTTGAAATATTTTATTTATATTAATTTCTTTTCAGTTTATTCGTAATCTTTAGATATTGTTGCTGAAAGTAATTATATACATTCAATACGTTTATGAGTATAAATACTTTTCTAATCTCTTGTCGTAAAAAATCCTATTGATTTTACAATTAGATGGGAAATCTTTCTCCATTAAAAATTAGAATTCAAGTGGCACTCGTGTTACGGCAGAATGTAAAAATTGTTTCCATATAATCAAAGGCAGTATAAATGCAACATCGAATTTCTTGCTGCATCTGCATACTAGTTATAAAGATGTAATGATAACATATGAACAGTATAAATGTACTCGCAAGAGTGTAACGAAGAAAAGAAGACGAAGGCGACATAATTGAGGAAGTCATTTAAAAAAAAAATAGACCAATTAAGGAAATGAACATGGCTTAATACTTAATTATATATGTGTACCTACATGGGAAACTTTTTGCAACAACGGAGGAACCGGATTTAAAAAAATTAATATCGGGACTCGGTAAATTAAAATCAGAGGTGAAATGTACATGTACATGAGTTAGGACATTCGGAATTCATGGATTTCAAGCTTTTGTGCGGTAAGTTGGATATCAGTTATGCTAAAGGTATTAATAGCAATTCTATAAAACTCGCTCAAATTCGAATCCTTAGGCATGAAAAGTCGAAACCGGGTCCATTTTTTTTCTTTTTAATTTTCATGTAACGACTCGAAATTTTGAGAAACACAGGTCCAAAAAAGAGCAAACCAACACAAAAATCCCCCTACAGCGAGTGTTTGGGAAAAACTTATGATCGATGAAAAGAAAAAAACTAACTGCCTCAAAGTGTTTCGAGTTATTCATGAATTTTTAGAACATTTTCTTCTTAAATTTGATACTCCTTTTTTTACTTTATGTGCATAATTTAAAATTTACAATAAACATAATTAAAGCATACGTTATACATATGCTTCATAATGATCTTGCAGATTAAGCAAATAACAACAAATCTTACACACTTACTCTTTGTGATCAATAAAGCCCTCTTAGCTTTTATTCAGTTAAAAGTAGTCCTACCCAGTGGTTCAGTATTTTAATTTATATATTATTAGCTGAAAAAACATGCATTCCGATTTTATTACAATAAAACAAATCAGAATTTACTGTTTTATGACATCATTAAAATGGCCAATTCGAAAACCGTTATACAGAAAAGTTTATAGCCCAATTCATGGTTGCCTCGTTAATGTAAAAAAACTTTTAGTAATTATTTACAAAGAGGTACACCTCGCCGATTTTAATTACTTTCAAATATGTTGTCAAGGTCGGTGTCCTGAGTAACTTTGCTTATACGGTGGGTGATCAAATTATTAGCCACCTGTAAGAAATTGACGGTTTAACATTATAACGATTAATTTTCAGATGGAAACCTAGTTATACCGAATTCTTATTATATTTTTTTTTTCATGAAACGTTGATGTTTACAAATTGCAAATATACACTCGGCAACACTTTG
>NW_017100493.1:175986-187393 GCF_001263275.1 Habropoda laboriosa | reverse complement strand
ACATGTTAAAAAAAATTTCAGATGAAAAAAAGTAAAATTAAAGAAATTATATTTTTCTATTATGAATTGTCGAGCCGTGAAATCTCGTAAAAGAAACCGAGTGGTGACTGACAGCGAGCGAGATAACATAGGCGCAGCAATGACGTAGCCTAGGCGTAGGACCATCTATACTGACACTTGTAGAATCCAAACTGACTGACACTTGTAGAGAATTTACTGTATTATCTGTCATATGGGCGTTATTTTGTATCAGTACTGCAAATCGCCTCTTGAGAACCACGTGTTACAGTTTTCTTGGTTTATAGATCTTGAGCATTTGAATTTTTCTTGCAGTGTTTCTACTACTTATAACGCATAGTAAATTACTTAAAATGTATCGAAGAAAGAATCAAGGCTGTAATTGCAGCAAAAGGTAGCGCTACCATATACTCATTTTATTGTTACTTCTTAACTGTATTTTTTATAACTACATAAGCTAAGTTTAACTGTTTTGTATATCTTTAGTGAACAATTGTTAATTAAAAATTATTTAGTGTGAAAACCTTGATATTGTGATTTTATTTCTACAGAAAAACAAAAAACAAATTTTTCGTATTGTGGCTCTAATAATTTAATCACCCACTATACATTAGTTTTTCAGATACTTGAGGTATGTTTGGGGCAGGTTTAGATTAGTTTTCAGTTAGCTTCACGCATATATTGTTCTACACTAAATCGAAAATTATTTCACGCTAGAGTTGTCGGCCGCTTCACGGCGCGACGGCCGGATATTAATTTGCCCCAACCTATAACCCATTGATTTTTCTTTCTTATTTATGTTCAAAATGATTATCGTCAATAAGTTAGGTTTAGGTTGGGTTATACAAAAGTACATCCGCCGTCAAGCGTCCGTAATCGTAATGTAAATTGAACTGCAATTTTTCGAGAATATCTCGGAAACTAACACCGACCGGTGGTTATATGTATAAGCAAAGTTACTCAGGACACCGACCTTGACAACATATCTGAACGTCATCGAAATCGATGAGGTGTGCCTCTTTGTAAATTGTAATTACCAAATATTTTTCATAATTTTTCGGCTAAAATTTCACAATTCTATGGGATTCATTGCTGAACGAAAATCATACAAGTACCTCAGTTCTGTTTGTATTGTTATTTTATTAAGAAACGCAAAATAATATTGTAGTTTATTACTTATGAAAATATCTCAACTGAAAAAATTTGTAGATATAAAACAGAAAAAATGACACAAATCACAATAGGGGTTGCTTTTAACGTACGTTGTGTAAAAGTTAATACCCATATTACTTTTAGGAAACTTAAAGAAGCGATTTTTGTGTAAATATTAGCAGACGTATGTTTAGTCATGCTGTAATCGAGTGATTTTCTAAACAGAAATTTTCTTTTCAGTTTCCTCAAAAATTTCATGTTTTCGACTTGTGACAGTTTTTTCGTGGGGGTACAATATGGTCTTACTTTCCGGAGAAGCTTCCTTGAAATGACTATACATTGGATGGATTCAAATTTTAAACGATAATCCAAAACTGTAGCTTGTTCAAAATTAGAAAATCTTCACATATATTGGGTTGTCTAATAAGTTCATGTTATTTTCGTTAGGTAAACATTTTGAGTCAGCAAAAGTTGAATTTTGGATTCGTGTTCATACTATTTTAAAGACTGTAAGTTCCTCTAGTTTATTACGTTAAAATTTTTCTTATTTGCTTTTCCATTTTTTGCTTTAAACTTAAAATTATGGAATGCCAAATTAATAAGCACGAACATTATTGACACCCTCTGTTATTCGAGTTTAATGGAGGTTGCACCGCGCCCCAAACTGCTCGAATTCATGGCGAAAACTCGACGAAATTATTGGACAATCCAATATATTCGAATTGCAACATTAAGTCATGATAGAGTTACGTATACTGTTAAGGGTAATAGAAACATTTGGAACAGAAGAACAAGAATGAGAAGGCACCGAAAAAAATAAAATATTACAGTTTCCAAATGCAAGAAATTGATATCAAAATTTGACGCAATATTTTTACTCACAACAAATGTAGCATTTTTTACGATTTTAAAATTCACGAGAGTAAATTTCCTGCTGTATTTCTAAAAATAAAATTCTAATGGTGACATATACATATATATTTGGTTATGTAGGTCATTTTATTGGAGCATAATTCGCAGGTTGTATTCACGGATTTTGGTATTCTCTCATTGTATGGTACAGTGTGCAGGAGCTTCATCGTGTTGAAATCGCACGTTCTCCTTATTACCAGCGAAATATCTTCCAATAATACTGGCATAGAATTATTTAAAAAGATGATGAAAAATGTATGTCTTGAGAGACGATCTAGCTAACCTCAAATGGTCTACTTCATAGAAAATTCTTTTGATCAATTTAGATCATTAGTTGAAATGTTCGGTTACTTTGAATACGTAAAGGTTGACAAAGCAAAGGCTTCTGACGGAAGCACAGCCCCTGACGAAAAAATAGGGTCGTTCACAATTTTCAACATCTTTCGTGTTTTGACAATATATGGAAGTCTTTCTGCCATATCTGTGTATGAACTGATATTTCAGTACGCATACAGTTGCGGTCATTAATTTCCGGTCTGAGTTTGTTGTGAAAATTTAGAACATACGGTTTCGGCCTATAACTGTAATAAATCTGAAGATTCTTATGTTTTTCGATGCCTGTCGCTTGTTTCTGCATCATCCAATTTCGTTGAAATTTTCAGCATGTATATAATCGACATAAATCTATAAAACGTGTTTTAAATTTTCACAAGTTCAGAGACCTTGACAATTTTCTTCGCGATGCCCACAAATTGCAATTTTTTCAAAATTTTTTGTACACGTCATCTAGTGAATTAACCCTTCTAACTTCTCAAAAAAATTCAAGTCGTTTGGTCCAATTTTAAAAAAGTTATACTGTTCTAAAAGTGGCCGGAAATTAATTACCGCAACTGTATGCATACTGAGATATCCGTTCACACACAGTTATGTAATAAGGCAGAAAGACAGTGTTTATGACTTCCATATATTGTTAAAACACGATGTTGGAAATTGTGAGTGAGCCTAATTTTTTGGCCAGGAGCTGTAGATAGATACACACGTCATCACTACTGTACGGTCTTGCACTGTCTCTGTTGGAAGGTAAGTTCTGGTTTAGGTAAAAGAAAATGGTTTTTCATTAGCCGTCGATAATGTAGCGCGCTGCTTGAAGGATCAGGAAATTTTAAAGCACAGACTACAGACGAGATATAGAGTAGACTACTCATCCAATGTATTTTTTTTTTTGTCACACGACCTCGGGATCCTAGAATCCTGTTACCGTCATTCTACTGTATCCACTGGGACTGGTATTATATCACTGTGCTATTAGTGGTAGGAATTGAAATCAAGAACACTTGGCATTTGTTATTTTAAATAATGCAGGAGACAAAATTTTGAATCTCAGGATGAATCAGAATGGATTCAGTCACACATATGCGTTTTGGGATCGAAGTGTATATTAACAACACAGTAACAATGTATACACGAGCAGTATCGATCGTTTTCCGCTGTGCACTTGTTAAAATGACCGTTCTTAACTGTACAGTGCGATTTAATACCTGTAGTTTTGGATGATGTCGGTATTTCAGATCGTGTGACAAAAAGTCCCATAAGATGATTGGTCTACCTTATATCACAGACGATGTACAGGATAGACCTTGCATCTTATGGGATTTTTTGTCCGGTGTTTTAGGGCCGAGAAGATCCTTACCATTTTCGTGTCGCTACCAACGTTACCGATTCAGAATGGAATAAGAGTACAACATTAGTAGTGGTTGGAATTGGAATTAAACGTAACTGTGAAATTATAAATGAAAACGTAACGTAATTGTTTTTTTAGTAGATAATGCAATATTTACGTAAGCAATCTAATGAATGTATGTATCTTTATATGCAAATTTAATAAAAGAGGATTTTGTACATCTATCGATTTTACCACCTTTGATGATTGGATTGTATGTAATTCCTAAACTCACCACTTTATATTGTAGAGGGCATAACAAAAACTCTGATTTTTTGCACGATCGGTATTGTAGAACGTTGGACACAAAAATACATTAGGTGCAATGTCTATCCTGTACCTCGTCTGTGCCTGTGGTTATGTGGCAAAAAAATACATTGGATTAGTGGTCTACTTTATATCTCGTCTGTGGTGATATCAGCATGAAAGGACAGCCATCGTTTCCGGGCCTCGAAATTTATGTTATCGACTGCACATGCGGTGCTCTATCGTCGTTTATCGTTTATCTCTATCACTACTGGCTGATTAACACCGAAAACATCACAGTTTCTCCTCCATCTCCTCTTTTCTGACACTATGTTCCGCCGGAAGCCTCTTCTTTGCTTTGTCTACCTTTACATACATCTTATTAATCCATTTATGATTCATTTTGATATTATATTTTTTTCTTTATTTTACGTCCTTAATTATGGTCTATAAAGAGACCAGTGAATAGCAGAATACTCTGTACATATCTTTTTTTTACAATAACTGAAAAATATTTCTGTTGTAATCCGTTAATTATGCAAAGTATGAAAAAATGTTAAATAAATGTTGTCGTATTAAACGTTATCCAAACATGCAATAATGAAGTAGCCACATTGAACTTTTCCTTCGAGACCATCGATAGTACCTTAAGTGTAATTTAAAAAATTCCAACTAAATATAAAAAGTGAATGTATTTCCTTGCTGTCTTTCACAGTTTCCGAGAAAGCACATAGTAACTCTTTGCGTAATACACCGAGGCTATTATGCACTTGTGACGCGCCTAGGTACTCATTAAAGTGAGGAAAAAGGATTTAATAAACATAAGTTGAAAAATTAATATTGTCGGTGATAGAGGCGATTTTCTGTTTTTGTAACACAAGTGGTTTACTTCTTTCGCTCAACGAATACTGTTAAAGGATCGATTTTATCTTACCGTAATTATCTCTCGACTCTTTCTAATAAATATTACACATATCCTCCATTTTATTTATCTAAACGCTTGACATCTCCGTATAAAGGAACTATGTATCTTGTAAAAAATGTTTTGCTCTGCTCAAGTTAATCCACAGGTATTTTTTATCTATTATTGTAGTTTTCCAACAAAAAGTTTTTACCGTAACCCCATGAAAGAAGTGAAGGTTTTAAATTCATGCGTCTGGTTCAGTGATTCATCTTTCAGGAAATGTGTGATTTACATACCGCCTAACAAAAAGTACAATGTGTGATCAGCGACAAGTGTGATCATTGAGGGGATTTATATCATTTATATCATTTATGTTATTATATCATTTACAATCTTGTATTGAGGGAAAATCATACAATAAATTAACTAAAACATTATAGTACACTGCACATGACAACAATTAATCCTCAAACTATACTTGGCGGCAAAATCAAAGGATCACGAAACTTTTGTCGAAAAATTGTTGATTTTTGAATTGTTATCACTTGGTGAAAAAAAGTCGTACAATAATCCGCCTGGGGTTCAAATAGCGAAGTCTCCCCTTTCACCTTGCTAACAAAGATTCAAAAAAATTTTAAACTTTGTAAAAATGCAGTTCAAGTGACACTAATAACGAAACTATTTTTCGTTTCGGCAATGGAATCGTGCAAGTTATCGTGAATATTTACGAAACCGTACAAAATATGGAAAAAAAAGGGTAAACTCGAAGTTATGTGGTTTTCGATGTCCTACATCGTGGTTGCAAAGAATTTTCGAAAAACATTTTTTTCTTCTTTACCCGCACTACCCTTTTTTCGAAAATTCTTTATCGTCACAATATAGGTCATCAAAAACCGTACAACTTTGAATTTAACTTTTTTTTTTTCATATCTTGTACGGTTTTGTAAATATTCACGATAATATGAAAACTGACAATTTCTTTGAGGACATATTTTCACCCCCAGGACGATTTCATTGTTAAAATAAAAAGTGGTTTCGTTGTCAGCGTCACTTGAACTACATTTTTGCAAAGTTTCAAATTTTTTTGAATTTTCAGGTTGTCGAATTTCCCTAGTAATTTGATTTTTTAATCTGAAAGCGGGACAGGAAAGTCAAGATGGTTTTTTTTCTCGAAAATTTTCCAAAATCAAACGACTGTGCGGAATATAAAACATTTTTCTCGCGACTCAAATCATCATGAATTTGAAGATTAAGGCCTTCTTTTTGCAACGACCCCTTAAAACTTGATGTACGATTTTTTGTCGCAGTTTTATTGTACTGAGGTGGGCGAGGAACGTCGTTGCAATCTAATATTTTTCTTCATATAATATTAAATTTACAACTGTGAGATCGGAGCCTCCATACCGAATCTACGGAAGCAACAGCGAAGAAATACAGAGGGTGCCTTGACTATGGACGTAGAGCAGGACCGATTTCGAAGTTGCTCTACGTGAAGTGGTCAGACAAACTCGAGCGCACAGCGATGTTCTTACCCTACTTCGATATCCTACTTGAGCAAAGATCCTGTGGTGGGGTACTGTATGAATGCAGTAGCGATCGTACATGCTGAATCGAACCGATGATACGAAATGCCTCATGCCAGGTACACACTAGTGTTCACTGGACCGATTTCGAAGTTGCTCTACGTGAAGTGGTCAGACAAACTCGAGCGCACAGCGATGTTCTTATCCTACTTCGATATCCTACTTGAGCAAAGATCCTGTGGTGGGGTACTGTATGAATGCAGTAGCGATCGTACATGCTGAATCGAACCGATGATACGAAATGCCTCATGCCAGGTACACACTAGTGTTCACTGGCAGTGTAGACATTTTCGTGAACAGTGAACTTGAGGTGGGTGAGGTACGTCGTTACACTGTTTTCACCTCAATTTATTAAAGTATAACTGTATGGTCGGCGTACAATTGGTCCAGCAAATACAATCGTTTACTTTGCTAATTGTCCTGGTGGCAGCGGTTCGGCGGGTACGTCGCGATGGTCGGTAAAGGAACAAACTCTCGGAGGTGTAGGCGTACTGGGTTTTTATATTGTCAGGACAGGGAGACAGGAGTAGCGATAGATAAAGATAGAAGTGGAGAAAGTGGTGGAAACGGAAAATTCGTTCGTCCTCGTGCGAACCTGGATGCCACATGTGCGCTTCTTAGGCTACTCGAGGACGAAGGCAAGTCTTAACCCGGGGAGAGACAAAAGAACGGAAACTAAAATCTGAAGGAGTTGGAAAAGGGAAAGTTCGCGTGGAAGAATAGAACGAGGTTCGGTAAGGGTTTGTTGACGACGACGTACCCGCCACAGTACTTTGAATGGAAAGTGTGCTGTCGGCACTAAAATAACCCAAGATTGAGAAGTTTGGAAAAACCTCTTGGAAAAGGGAAAGTTCGCGTGGAAGAATAGAACGAGGTTCGGTAAGGGTTTGTTGACGACGACAGTGTGCTACCGGCACTAAAGTAACCCAAGATTGAGAAGTTTGGAAAAACCTCCTATAATATTGTAAACATTGAGAGATACACTTCGTCGGTTTTGGAACGATATCCCTCAAGAGATAATGCGGTGATGCATCAGTATGTAAGAACGATGCTAAAAAATGATAAGGCAATGAGGTACAAGTCTGGCCGTGCAATCTCCTCGTAGTGTAGGTGGAATCGATATAGTGAGGACGTAAAATCAGTCAGGCGTCAGTATAAGTACACGCAATCCAATCGCCAAAACAGCAATTCGAGGGAGATAATGAGTTCGTGCCTCGCTCAGGAATTGATTCTTCTATTGCTGTATACATACATACTTTGATGCATGACTGATGATTTTACGATCTCACTATATCGGTTCCATCGACTGTACATCACCAACTTTTAGTATCGGTATTGTTACTGACACGATGGAATGTCGGCAAAACTAAAGTACGCAATGCTAAAGACAAGATGTATTTCTGGGTACGCAAACGAATACTTCAGTAGAGGTAAACAAAACATTCGCCTACCAAGCACGTGATAGATGCAAGGGACTCCAGCTATTGGCTAGCGAACGATAGTTCAGGAGCGAATTTACATAGATCATTGTTAGGGCTTGCTTCGACTTCTCTTTAGTTTTACAGTATCTGAATAGGCTCCTGTCTCAGTCACGTGCGTTTGTTTACCTCCACTGGCTTGACTCGTTGAACGGATTGTAGATCATAGATAATATGCTACTAAGAGGTTACACGAAACGGTAGCAATTAAAACATAATCCTGCTAATATTTCTCCTCTGTTTTGTAAGGTTGGTGTATAGTCGGTGGAAGAAATATAGTGAGGTCGTAAATTAAAGCATTAAGTAACGGCATAGATTGATGCAAAAATACCCAGGGTCAAATGCGGCATTTTTCGTTTTTCGATTAGGACTGAATTAAAGCTAAGGCATACTTCATGCGGCCCTAAGTGAGGTTTCAGGTCCTTATCTTCTCAGGTTTCTGTCGATTCGCTTGTCGATATACTTAAACGTGTGAACTTTGGCGCTTGACCGATTTTACGGCTTCGCTATATTTCTTCCATCGACTATACTCCATATGTCTGGCGCACGCAGTCAATTTAATTGTATCGCTAGTATATTCGAAGAAAGTTACATAGTCAACACTAGTGCGTTACTTTTCTTTACTTCAAGCACAACACGTGTAATATTTGAATGTAGCAAGCAATTCATTTATTTCCCCAGGAATTTTTAGTATGTGAACCGTATAAGTCGTTCATGAACTGGATAATAGTACCAACTTTCTAATTAATTGAAACTCAATCGTTTAAAATAGTTTATTTTATTTTCATTACTTTGTACACGTTATTGTTATTTAATTATTCATTATTACCTTAATAGTTCTGGCACATGAAGATTTTCTTCAAGAAAAAAGAACAACTGATGTATTAACTAATACATGAAATCATCTTTTTCATACCTCTTATTTTATTACATTGATTTCTACATTGAAAGTTCATTAAAACCTATTTCAACGGTAACTTATTTATTTCTAATTTGATATATTGAAAGTCAAATTTATTAACGTATTATTTTATATGAATTCATTGCAGTATGCGATATTCCTGGCGTTGTTATTATTAATGGAGGTGGCTGCCGGTGTTTTAGGCTTTGTTTTTAAAGACTGGGTAAGTGTTATTAAAATCTTATTAATGTATACACATATACAGGATGAGGTAGGACGCTTAATATAACTGGGTAGAAGGCGATTCTACATGTAAAAATAAGGAATACAATTTTTTTATAAGAAACTTAACTTTCGAGAAAATTGAATATAAATATTCCCAACAGTCTGTTACTTCTGCTCACACTTTTATTTTAATAGTGGGGCATCAGTTCACGACTCTCTGATTCGAAGAACAGGAATTTATGTACGTGAACAAGGACGTCACTTTCAGCAGTTCATTCAGTACATGTAAACCAGTAAACTCATTAATAAACGTATTATTAGTACTTATCATGACATTGACACTGTTTATTAGTACAAACACGAAGACCGGAGATAGTCAAATGTACGCGTACTCGATAGATACTCAAACTTGATTTTCTCGAAAACGAGACTTCAGAAGATAAACGTAAATCGGTTTATTTACATGTAGAATCACTCTTTGCCTGGTTTTACCACGCGTCCTGCCTCACTTTGTGTATGCTATTGCATTAGCATCTAACGAAATTTGTGCGCGCGCTTTATGTATGTTGACATCCCGAAGTAATTGAACAAACATAAAGAGGAAAAGACTTTTAAAGATATAAAAGTATCTTAATATTTTTTTATAGAGGATGAGAAACTGCATCGATTTGTGTACTTAACACGTTCTCTACAACTTCATTCATATATATGAGTGACACTGTTCTTTTGCAATGTACCGCGTCACTCGTATACGAGTGACAGGGATTTATTCTTTATAGCCGTGTCGCTCATACTTTCTGGGCCGCAGCGTAGCTTTTTTTATCATATACTATGATGTCCTTAGATAATATAGTTCAACATAGATAATAACAGTTTAGATAATACATAATGTACCCAGTGCTTTATATTTGCCGTTCGTAAAAGTATTTATTTCTTCAAAATAACTGCAGTATTTATTTTAACAAATACGGTGCTTATTCTACGTCGGGTTTTAGAAAAAAGAACATAATCTGCATTGGAAGACTGTTACAATTACTATAAGTATTCCTTGTAATTCTAATTATAAGTGGGTAAAGAAAAAGGAAGAAAATAGGGATATAGAAGTTATTGAGTACTGATAACAAAGATATCATTCATATATGTATGTACACTACCGGCCAAAAGTTTGGAATCACCTCCCACTTTTCATCGATATTAAATCTGCTGCTAACTGTTTTATAGATTTGAAGTTTATCTCAATTCTACATTTATCAATTTGTCTCATATCGATTGATTCGAGCAATAAAAAATTCTCAAAGTCGCTGACATTTTTCTGGAAATTTTTGTGTAAATTGCAATGCTCAGTGATTCCAAACTTTTGGCCGGTAGTGTATGTGACACGGTCCAGGAAGAAAATGAATGGCTCATTAGGCCTATGTGACCCACTTTTCAAAACGTGCTGAATAAACTGAAAATTATGAAAACTGTCATACAAAATGATGAAAAAGTGATTTAAGGAAAAAGAAAAAAAAATTGTTGGGGTCATTCTAAAAGTTTGCTTAAAATGGTCTGGTAGAGAACGTGCTAAGGGGGAATATACAGCTGGAGAGGCCTAATAATTCACGTTCTTTTAGAATTTTTTATTAAGAAAGTATAAACATTATTGTATTCGTAATTGTTTCATTAATTGGATCTTATCTTTGGCTATAATAATTAATTTTTTTTTATGTGAAAATATCAATAACATATTAGAGCTATAGGAGCTAGTTCCAAATGCGTTATTCGCTACGGTGACTTATGGTGCCCACTCCTACGTAAACAACTTTTACCTCAGAGCAAAAAACAAATTAATTTCTTAAAATATATTAACAAATGCTGTTTCTGACGTGGCCGATTTGAAAAAAGTTGATTTTTAAAGCTGTTGAATGAAAATTTCAATTTTCGAATATTTTGCCCTTTTTTATGCGATAAAAAAGAAACTACAAATTAACTAAGCAATCCGCCATATCAAAAACTGCGTCATGGTGTACTATATAGCCATGCAAAATTTGACGTGAATCTGTTCAATACAGTAAATTCTCTACAAGTGTCAGTCAGTTTGGATTCTACAAGTGTCAGTATAGATGGTCCTACGCCTAGGCTGCGTCATTGCTGCGCCTATGTTATCTCGCTCGCTGTCGGTCAAGCGTGTAACGTTACACCACTCGGTTTCTTTTACGAGATTTCACGGCTCGACAATTCATAATAGAAAAATTTTCTTTCATCTGAAATTTTTTTTAACATGGTGAG
>NW_017100493.1:163167-175639 GCF_001263275.1 Habropoda laboriosa | reverse complement strand
CGCTTGGTTGCCTCGACTTACGTTTCATCCTTATTTTTTATTCGCTGTCCTTGTCTACGTTCGGCAAATTACAAAGGCAGGCGCGAGGCTCGAAAACGTAGTCCCTGACTCTACAAGTGTCAGGTTTAGGTTTCTTGCGGACTGATACTAGTGGAGAATTTACTGTAGTTTTTGAGTTATCGTGGGCACCGTTTTTGAAAACCTAGTTTTGAGAAAAATGCATTTGAAGTTTGAGAAAAGGTTTCAACAATCACAAACAATCAACTTTCTATCTTATCACGAATCATCGATTCCAGCCCTATAAAATAAATCCTTGCAACTTGAAGCAACCTCTCTGACTAACAGTTTATCCAATCTGCCTGATGTTATTGCTTCTTTTGTCACATTTTGCATTCGGAACTCGGCTTTAGATATACCATGCTCATCCTCTGTAGACACATATCTGCGAGCATTGTGCCTTCGTTAAAAATGCAGGCAGCAATGTAAGCTGCAATTTCAGCTGTCAGAGTGCTGCTGTACATTAATTTAGGAGTTATTCATGCTCCCGTTGTTATTTTGGTTGAAGCAAACAACACATCGTTATAACAATCCTTCTTCACTCAAGTTTTTGTAAATTGGACGAATTGCATTAATGACAGTAACTGGTAACGGAGTAGAATGATTACATTCGTTCAATTTTTTTTTTTCTGTTTTCGCCTTTGTAACACGTTCTTTTGTTTGGCAACACGTGAACGTACTGTATCTTCAATATTTCTGCGAATTTTCGTTCCAAATTTTGGGAAAATATTCTGGACATATGGAACATGGAAAATATATAAGAAATCAATTTTTTTGGCATATATAGGTGTATATCCCCTCTTAAAACAGGAGTGCCAATGCATTTTTCAATATGTGAAAATACGCAGTGTTGAATACCATTCAATTTTACCGTATAACAGTTTTTCTGCCTTTAACTATTTAAAAGGTAAAACTTGTACATTACGTGTTGTACCGATACCTGCATATTGTGTTGTGATATTACGGAAATGCGTTGTAAGTACTTCCTTCTATGAAAAGACCGAAAGAATACCTTGAAGGGATATTTTATTAAAGTACTGGCGATACAGTTCGTATGAAACAGCTTTTGTTAAAAGGCGTGCAGGGTATTGACAAACACCTCTCGATGAGCATCGTCTGAAGCTCATTATCAGTCTCACCGTTACATCTGGAAGGGCTAAGAAGGAAAAGGGTGTTTAGGGACTGTAAAATCTTTATATACGTAAACAAAGAATATGTTTTCACATTGACTTGGTGTTTGTCGAACATCCGGAAGACAGATTTTTTGGGGAACTGTGACTTACTTACACGATAAATTATATGCAGGGTGTCTATTTTAATCAGAAACGGTGGAACATCTTGCAGGAAATTGAAGATATAAAGAAATTATTCTTACAAAGGTTATTTGATATGGTGACGACATTACTTACAATTAGTGCAAGTAGTTGCCGACGCTATCGTCTTTTTTTTTAAATTAAATACTGCTACATAGTCCTAAACAGGCGATAATCTGTTGCTGCATTAGAATCATCCATTTCCATCCAAATTCCTCCAGTTTCTGCAAGGTCCTTTTTACTAAATGTAATCGTCGTAAACGTGGCCATTTTTGTTTCTACTGCTGACTTCAATCGATCCAATTGTTCACGATACAATTCTGCAATAATCATCCTGTTCGGTGTAATCTAGCTTCTATTTAAAGTGTATTATCCTTGCAAATCCCACGAAATATTCAGCGAAACCTTTAGCTGCAAATTTTGTTTAGCCTGTGATGTACAGAGTTCTCTTAGATTTAACCACTGTTTTGTTACGCTTAATCCCTTGACTTATGATTTTTTTTTTACAGGCTATGCATGTAAGTGTCAGCTATTTACTGTTTGAATACAGTGTCAGGTAAGAAAAGCTAGTGTATTATACATTACTAGCTTAAACTACCCGTCGTTGCCAAGGCTACATACGTAGGATTAGGCTTATTATATCTAGAACATAAGCACTTGTGATAATTTGAAAATCAAACAATAACGTATTGAAATTGATTCATCTTCTCTATATGTATATACAGGGTGTTCGACAACAGTTAGTAGAAAATTGAAGGGGTGATTCTGTAAGCCAGAATAAGAGGAAAATCAAGAATAACAAAATTGCGTTTGGGGTTTCCCTTTTTAGGTCGTGAACTTTTTTAAATACCTCCCCGTGGGTAAGCTATTTTCATTCTTTGTAGCGATTCCTGAATTCGTCTCAACAAATGATATATTGTGAATACAAAAATATAACGTTCCCATTTAAAGAAATTAATTTGACATTGAAATTTTCCCACACTGCATCACTGCAAAAAAAAAAAAAAAAAAAACTATACCGTACTATGTCCCCCTCCATACCAAGCAACATTGGTGAGAACATTTTTTTTTTCATACCTTCAGTTCCTTATGAGATATTCCACCGTGTCCAGTTATAACAGACACCCTGCATAAACAGTGGAGATATGTAGGCATACTCATTTACGTTCCCCACCCTATACAGGGTGTCCCGTAAAGAGTGTAACACCCGGAAATGGGGGATTGCTGGGGTGACCCTGAACAACTTTTTCCTTGACCAAAATGTTGTTTGAAGCTTCGTTTTCGAGTTATTAACGAAAAACACTGGCCAATCGGAACGCGTGCCGAGCTCGCGCTCAGGGACGGCCGAACAGAGATTCACCCGCGCGCTATCGTGAACAAGCGTACGCGACCTTCGCTACTTTCTTCGCGATTCCGACTAATTGCAGTTTTTTTCAAAAATTTATACAAACGTCGGAGTGACGACAAAAAAACATTTCTCTAAGCCTTATAAAAATAGCGGTGCAAAGTCAAATGTTTTTGACAGCGATCGATAACCGAGAAGTCACGCGTACGGTTGTTCACGATAGCGTGCGAGTGAATCTCTGTTCGCCCGTCCCTGAGCGCTGGCTCTACGGGCGCTGTGATTGGCCAGTGTTTTTCGTTAATAACTCGAAAACGAAGCTTCAAACTACATTTTGGTCAAGGAAAAAGTTGTTCAGACTCACCCCAGCAACCCCCCGTTTCCGAGTGTTCGAGGAGTTACGGGACACCCTGTAAACACATAGAGTTACATTTGATAATCATCAGTCTTGCAAATTAAAATCAAAGTTAGAAGTAAGATTAAACTTAGTTGCTAATATAACTGGTTTTGTCATACCCTGAATAAAATCTGTGCCACGAGTCTGATTTTTTGTTAGAAGGCAAGGGGTTAATACTGTCGCACAATATCCATTTTTTCTTGTTACGATCTACTTTGAAAATGGCTCACATTTTAAACGAGACTAAAGAGAAGTGTACACTAACTCTTCGCTAAATTTTTTCTACTTACACACACTTCGAATATTTGTTAAGTATCGATCAAATGGTACAGCGATTAAGTTTTTTAGACAGTTCTTCAACTGTGGCAATTGAATTTTATTCAACAGCAGCTCTTGATGTGTCCTTATCTGAGTTCCCTAGATTGAAGCTCATCCTCGAAAGTATAAATTCCATTTTGAAACTTTTCCAATCATCGATACACTTGGCTTGCATTAATTACACGCTCTTCATAAATCTCGTGTATACTACAAACTGTTAAGTGGTCCCTTCGGGTGTAAAGTCTTCCGTGCGTCCATGCGGCTATCTGTTCCATACTAGGGACTTTTAGGGTGTAGCTTGCCCAAGTGTCGAAGGCGCTGGTGAATCAAAATCGAAAGTGTGAGTCCTTCCATTTGGCAGTAGTGTTGGGTTCTACGAAACATCCCACCGATGATGAAGACGGTATACTTGATGGAACAGCTATAGTGAGGTCGTAAATCACCACGTTAAGCGAAAACACCCATTGATCTAGCCGTACGCAGGGCCATATAGTTGATGGAAGAAATATAGCGAGGTTGTAAAATCGGTCAGGCGTAAAAGTTTACATCTTCAAGCATATCAACAAGCGAATCTACAGAGAGCTGAGCAGACAAGGACCCGAAATCTCAGTCAAGGCTGCATGAAGCCTTAGCTTTGATTTAATCCTAGTCCAGGGGTGTCGACCTGGCGGCTCGCGAGCCACATGCGGCTCCTTCTCCTCGTCGCCTGCTCCGCAGAGCCGTAAGAGAACAGCTCCCTCCATACCTAATTCACTGTAATGAACTTCTCCTGCGGGTCCGCACGAGCCCCGCCATTAGCAAGCTAGTCACTACTACTGTAGGGGGAGTTCCTCTAGCACCGGACGCTTAAGGTTTTTCTTAAATAAATCTACCTGTGCATGCGCGACTGAAACGCGTAGAAAACTATTTTTATTCCTTTTGTCTCCTCTAGGAGATACGCAGAATAACAGTTCGGTAGCGTTTCAATTAATGCAGATATAATGTCCGATATTAGGTGCCTTCCGGCGTTAAGGGAACTCCCCCTATACAGGGTGTCCCGTAACTCCTCGAACACCTGGAAATGGGGGGTTCTTGAGGTGACTCTGAACAACTTTTTCCTTTACCAAAATGTTGTTTGAAGCTTCATTTTTGAATTATTAACGAAAACCACTGGTCAATCAGAGCGCGCGTAGAGCCCGCGCTCAGGGACGGGCGAAAAGAGATTCATCCGTGCGCTATCGTGAACGACGCGTGACTTTGCATCGCTATTTTTATAAGGCTTAGAGAAATAGTTTTTTGCCGTCATTCCGACGTTTGTATAAATTTTTGAAAAAACTGCAATTAGTCGGAATCGCGAAGAAAATAGCGAAGGTCGCGTACGCTTGTTCACGATAGCGCGTGGGTGAATCTCTGTTCGGCCGTCCCTGAGCGCTGGCTCTACGGGCGCTGTGATTGGCCAGTGTTTTTCGTTAATAACTCGAAAACGAAGCTTCAAACTACATTTTGGAAAAGGAAAAAGTTGTTCAGAGTCACCCCAGCAATCCCCCATTTCCGGGTGTTACACTCTTTACGGGACACCCTGTATACATATACACCCCCGTCCATAAGTCATGGGATACCTACTAGTTTGAGCTTTACGTTTAAATTAACACTGTTAAACACCCGCGTTATTAAATCAAATGATTATTTACAGATTACTTGCATCGAAAATAGTTTTTCAATGTTAAAATATATCGAAAATTGTACATACAAAATTTTCAATTTTCTCGTCAATGTACGTTCCTCGTTTCGCGATAAAGGCTCGAAATAACTTTTTTAAGGTTTTTTTTTAAGTTTCTTCCTGGATTTATCTCTAGGACCGCTGCAAGTGTGTCCACAAATGTTTTTGTAATGTTAGACTGTGTTTTCGAATACTTCTGTCTAGTTCATCCCACAATTTCTGGTGTTGTACCTCATAAATATTTCAGTTTTTTTTTTGTATTAATTATAATAAAATACCAGTCATATCAATGAAAATATATTCCTTAAATATAATTATTATTTGAAATAAGAAACTAAATCTTTCATCTAAACTTGATTTATTGTAAAACGGTAAGATGGTGTCCTATGACTTATGGACGGGAGTGTATATATATATATAAGTCCATTGTTTGTAGCTGACATTATCCGGGCCATAAATACATAATGGGACTCGTGCAACTCCTGGTGGAAAAGAAGTGGGGGAACCAGCTAACTGAGAGCCAGACTTTTGGGGCTCTCGGAGGGGAAGAAGTTCGACACCTCTGGTCCTAATCGAAAAACGAAAAATGCTACATTCAATCTTGGGTGTTACTGTATCAATCGGTGCCACTACTTAATGTTTTAATTCATGACCTCGCTACATTTCTTCCACCGACTATACGCGTCTTATGGAAGCGCCTCAAATCTTAAGTCACAAGTGCCGAGCGAAAGACGTGAACCCTCGGATAGATTATGATCGGCGTGATTAGATCAGTATAGATCAGCATCTACCTTGTTTCTGTTTTTACCACCTTTCTAAATATACTGTTATGAAAGAACCGGTACCGAGTTAACTTTGACTCTTCCACTAAGTACAGTGAGTGACCAGTTGCCCGTATTGCTGATGGAAAACGCTCACAACTGCCCATCGATTACCGGAGCCGTATGGACGAATATTCTTTTCCCGGTCTCCCTCCGAGCACTGGTTCATTGGGTTTGTAAAGTCAGTCCGTTTAACTAGTAATGTGGCGAGGGTCCTCATAATTACTCATTGCACTGATAGGCCATCTGTGTTCGGTGGTCGCGGTCATAGTGCGTTTTCTTGATGGATGCTCATGCGAGCCGTGTGAGTTAGGGCTTAAATAACAAGTACCACATGTTAAACTTACCCGGAAAAGCATACAGCGGTGAATACGTTCTTTACTAAGATCCATTATACGACTTTGTAGATGCCGAAATTTTCAAACAATACTAGAGAAGGACATCAAAATTTCCATGGTGATAGGTATATACTAAATGGTCATCTTACCCAGAATTTGTAAATTTGATTATTTTATTACATCCCTGTTGGAAAATCTGCCCTACTTATAGGATGACCTGATACATATATTGTATATTATTGCACGTTTTTAACCCTTTCGCTACTGAAATTGTCGATAGAAATTGAGCTCTGGATACGAAAATAACTAATCGTCTGTGCCGAGGTAAATACTTGAATAGCAAGAACTCAAGACAGTTTGCAATATGATAACGTAGATATCATGTTTACTTGAAATGAAATTTCTTTTAATTATTCTAAAGAGGGGAGCCTACGAACTGTAATCTGAGAATTTTTCAATTATATCTGTTCAGGTGTAGGAGAGGGCACCTAAAAGAACCTGAAAAAATGGCAAACAGTTACAATATATGTTCTTGCAATTTTATGTACAATAGAATACCATCTGTTAGTGTTTCGGGTGTTTCAATAGAAATGAAAAAATTGCATATAATTTTGTTATTAATTTTTTCCACTTTCTATTCGTTTCCAATATAAAAGGTATTATAGTACTGCATAAGATTTTACAGGAGCAGCAATATGTACAAACAAATTTTTTAATGAAAAAATAAAAAAAAAAGCGTTAGCATGGAACTCGAGCTGCAGTCAAATCAAAATACTTAACGTAACCTAAATGAACCTTGATAACAATAATTCAACTTGCATGGTTGATACTGTTGACCTAAATTTTCGCATTTTTAACAACTTCTTTCTCAAAAATGGAGGAGAGTTAGCTCTCACTGTTTTCTGAGGTTGTTTCAAGTTCCTTACCCTGCAACTGAAAGACATTTAATTAAAAAACTCGGTCCACAGCTCGTAGGTTTTCCTCGTAAGAATATTGTCCCTATGTCTAAACTATGCAGTAGCGAGAAGGTTAATAATTCAACTTGTAAATTAATATTTCGATTCAACACAGATAAAGTCACAAGCCACTGGCGGTTTTCAAGCGTTCATTATTCACTATAGAGAAGATCCCGATCAGCAGAATCTCATCGATTGGATTCAAGAAGATTGGGTACGTATGATATTATTACTTATGACAATGAAACAAATTGTTCTGCTATATTGTATTTAAATGTGAGATGGACATTAATTGCGAATGTTATTTTTTAACGTCTTCGGTCAATTTTATACACTTAAGGATGTAAGATGTTTGCATATAAACATTTTAAATATTTTTGCATAGATAACAAACATTCGCAAATATGATCTATTTGATTGGTTCGTGTAACATGCTTTTGTTTTCATTATCTATAGATTTCAATTCTGAAACTGAAAAGTATTATCTTGGAATCTAGCTTCCCTTTTTAGGAAACTAAGGATAATAAGTTCAGGGTATTTTTAAACATATAATATGTTAAATTATAGTAAGATGTATGTCGCGTCGCGATCTTTTGCGATGTTCAACAGGAAGCTCGCGGTCGCGACTGCTACCCGCCAAATTAATCTTGGGTAACTAGTTCAAAATCTACTTTGCTCGAACGTTAGCAAAACGTAGAGTGCGTCACGAACGATTGACGACTTTGTTTCAAAGACTCGAATTGTACTTGAACGGCTGGAGAGAGTATCTTGTTCACACGAGAGAATCTTTCGAATGTGTTGTGTCTCCTCGAACGGTTGGAGATCTCGTGGTGTTCGCTCGATGGAACCTTTTCTGAATCTCTCTCTCGATTTCCGAATTTTTCTGGAGTCCGCCGTGACTCCCCCGCCAAGTGCAAAAAGGCACGCTGATTGGTTTTTCACGTACGCACAAATTACCAATCAACGTGCCCCTTGAGTGTCACCCACCCTTCCATCGCGCCCTTAGCGCGCTTTTCCTTGGAAGGAGTGGGGCCCTACCTGCGGGTGCGTGGAATCTTCGCTGTCCTTCGGTGACGCGCCGGAAATTCCCGCCAGGTCAACCCTCGGCCGAGAGTGCCATTATACGCGCGTGTGGATTGACCCTTCAGTAATACCTGGTTTATGACACGTCTTCGGTTATCGAGGACGCGGAAAAGTCGAAATTCTAAAGGCATTGTTCTGTAAGAAATTACTTATTTTTTCGCGGAGCTACGAAGCGTCTTTGTTCTCAAAAATAACCTTCTCGTGCGAGCGTGCCATAAACCCGGTCAACGAAGACCCCATGCGTTCCGTACCTGCGCGACGGAACAATGTATTTACGATATATTCTCTAAATCGTATCATAACTAGAATGAAATGGTCTGCTTGAGGAAGTCCGGCGAATGTCACTCAATTACTAATTCGCACATTCTGTCACTTGTTTCCTCGATTCATAAATGACAATCACTTACATCACAGTAAATATTAAATATTTCAATGTTTTTTCGTAAAATTTAACAGTTGCAGACAGTCACTAGCTAGCCAACAAATCAGTAATACAGCAGTCTACTTTTGTTTGCATAATTGTAATTCTCACGAATTCTCAATTCATAAAAAATTCATAAATTTGAATTTAGGATGTGTATACGTACAGTTACGTTCCTTAATATCCGACCACTCTTTAGAACAGTTTAATTTTTGAAAAATTGGACTAAACAACTTGAGCTTTCTGTGAGAAGTTAGAAAGATCGGTTTGCTAGATGACATGTACAACAAATATTGACAAAATTGCAATTTGTGCGAATCGCAAAGAAAATTGCAAAGGCCACTGTTTACAACTTTTTTATCTGAGCTTGTTGTGAAAATTCAAAACATACGTTTTGTAGATTTATGCCAATTATGTACATGCTGAAAATTTCATCAATGGTAATACACATCTTATCGGATAAGTGTTCTACAATTAATAATAATACTTATTTTACGATCTTCAGAGACCTTAAAGTGACTTTAAACATTGAAAAAATAATGAAATACTGAGACAGTGTTAGGGTGGTATGCAAATTTATGTTTTATCTTACAAATGTTCAAAGTGATGAACAGTCTGGGATAATGATGAACATCACTTTAGGCATTTGTAACATAAAAAGTAAGTTCGCATTCCACCCTAACATTGTCTCAGAACTTCATTATTTTTTCAGTGTCCAAAGTCACCTCAAGACCACGAGTTAGACATATTTGAATGCATTTTGACAGCAATAGAAAACAGTATGTGCTTCCCAGTAAAAAAATACCGGTGACCTTAAAAAATTTCGGAAAAAATGTTCTACTTATGATACTCTTCTTTTGAAACCATTCAAACTGTGTTTGAAACATTTCTGATATCGTTAAAAATGCAGGAGATATTTAGGTGTTCTTAGCTGAGACACCCTGTATAGCAATGAAAATGCTTAAGTATTACTGGATGAAAAGTGGACGCACAACTGTTATCTGTCCCTATTAAATTTTACGAATCATTTTTAAGAACTCCCTTGTTTTTTTTTTCTTTTCTTTTCCCTCTTCCTCTTTCTGAACACTTTACCGACCGGTAGCGATTGAACATCCTACGCAGTTCCGACCGCTCACTCGGCCACAGATACATTGCCGACACCGGCTCTGTTTAAACTTTAGGCTATCGCGCGGGAATATATGCGCTTTTTCTTATACCTATAGAAATGTTAAATCAAACTTTGACCGATTAATAGGTCATCGGTCGGTAAGCGTTGGCGGCAAAAAAGCGATTAATAGGCTACCGGTCGGTAAGCGTTGGCGGCAGAAAGCCGATTAATAGGCTACCGGTCGGTAAAGTGTTAAAATCACATTTATGTCTTCTATAAATTGGAATTTGAAATTTATTATATCCAAATTGTCTGAAATAAGAATGGAATTGCTTATACCTTGGATATATTATAGTATAACGATAAATCAGTATACCGAATGTGTTACACGTTTCTTTCGAAAATCGTGTTTACTCATCTTTGCTTTATTGAAGAAAAAAACTCAATAATTTTCGTGGATTTCACAGTTACAGTGTTGCGGTATCGAGGGTCCTAAAGACTGGGATCGAAATAATTATTTCAATTGTTCGTCGAGCGACATTGGCTCCAGGGAAGCATGCGGCGTGCCTTTTAGCTGTTGTAAACGGAAACCGAACGTAATTTCTTTATTTCACATTTTATAATTCAAAATACCACCTGAAGTTGTATTTCAATCATTTCGTTTGATGCTTTCAGGAAATTATTAAAAATAAACAGTGCGGCTACGACGTCAGGAAACCTAGCTACGTAAGTAACACTCTCAAATCTATTATCTAAAATACTCACCCATTTGTCGTGTTTGCAAGGTTACTCCTTTTGAAAATTGTATTCACATTAATTGTACATTTTCGACTATTAACTAATAATACGAAAAATCATTGTACCATGATTATTCTTATTTATGGATTATTCTCACATTCAATATTACATTCATCTATTTCGAAATGATATTTTATCCTTCTTTTACTTACTTTTTCTTTCTATAACCTTTTTACGTCATTTCTTATTTCTGCCTGTTCTTCCATATTTTCTTGTGTACTTCATTCGCTACCACTTATTTATGATGAGCTTACTGTTAGATAGAGAATACTCGATAAAGTACGATAGCCCTTTAAGGGGGCGAGTAATGCATAGTTGCAAATGCCCAAGAAGCAAAAAACATTTTCTTGTACTAAAGACAAAAACTAGAACATTTGCCGGACATTTTTGTGCAAATCAGAATTTTTTTTGGAGAAGCCTGTATGTATCAAAAATAAATTTAAACATATCTCGCGCGTGATATGATACAAACGAAGTGGGAGGAAATATGTATGTCATAATAATTAAAGCAGTCTCCTGTGCAAGCAATTGGGGAGCAATTTTAGTAATTTTTTCAAAAATGCCCATTTCAGTTTTAATACTGGTTTTAGTAAACTTTGTATTTTTTACGTCTTTAAACACTCATAATTAAATTTATTGTACATACATATTTCGCTAAATCAAACGATTAAATTGTAATTGATTCGTTTCTGACAATACTTAAAAGGAAATTATCAAAATCGCTCCAGTAGCTTTCGAAGCTACATAAAAAATGCATAAAGACGAAAAACTCGATTTTACAGAAGAGTGCTTTAAAAATTATGGCATATTTATTCGCTTTTTATTTGCATTGCATGGCATGCGAAAAACTTATGTTTGAATTTAGTTTTGGTGCACATAGGCTTATCCAACAAAATTTTGATTTGCTCAGAATGCTCGGGAAATGTTTTAGTTTTCTTTAATGCAAAGAAAGTTTTTCGCTTTTGGGGCATTTGCAGCTGTACTCGCCACCTTGGTACCTACATACAGTATTTCTTACGAACAAAGATCGCTTATAGACAGTGTCCCACGCAACTGGGACCAGCTGTATCTTTAAAATGGTTAGAGATGGAAAAAAATGCTATAGGACAAACTTAAATGATGTCAAGTGGTGCATATTGTGGAATTAAATTTATGCATTTCGGCGCATCGATGCATCAAAGAAGTGCAGTTGCACTTGTTTCTTTAATGGAACCCCATATTTTTGGATCACTAGTCGATGCAGTTTTTCACTCTCTATAATAAAATACTAAGGTACTTATGCCTTAGAACTATTAATTCAAATGTTATTGCAGTTTTAAATTTCCTTAATTACATTTCTGTCTATCGGCACATTTTCGCTAATCTATTGTTGTGTAACATAACGTTTACAATGTTTATAAACAGGAATTCCCTGTTAATACCAACCAGTGTAAGATATTCTATTATCAGTAACGTTTCATCCAGTAAGGTAAAGGTACCAGTAGTTGACCAGTTAAGAGAAATCCTCCACGCGAACAATAGTAACCACTTGCTCTGTCATTAAATAGCGAGAGTCGATGCCTGAAGATACTCTTTAAGCCTTCTAGATGATGTAACAAGACCAATTTTTTAAAAAAGTTATGTTATAAAAATTTTAAAAACATTTAAAAATTCAGTAATTGCTTCAGAAGTTGACCATTCTTAAAAATGAAAAAATTAGTAATTGACCCTCTGTTCGTTAGTAGTTGACCACTTATATTAGAAGAAGGATTAAAGCAATAATGTTGGCAATCATTTTAGTATCATATATTTTTAACAATTAAAAATACAAATTATAATTAA
>NW_017100493.1:132272-163080 GCF_001263275.1 Habropoda laboriosa | reverse complement strand
TGATATGAGAAACTACAGCCTTCCACTCATAGTCCAGCACATCAGGCTTCTCTGGCCACTTCCATAATCGCCCGCACATTTCCATGTAAATTTCTAAAATAAATAATTAAGTAAATGCATTTTAATTTTCCGGTGGTGTTTATAATATCCGCACATGGTTATTTTAAAAAAGTGGACACTGGACAGAGTCAATAATTGACCGTGGATCAGTCAATAGTTGACCATGCAGTCATTCAAAATTTAGAACTATATTTTGTACTTCTAACAAATACATTATAAATCGTAAACAAATTTAAATAACTTACGTCAGTAATTGACCACGCCTGTCAACTTCTAAAAACTATTAGAATAACAAGATTCAGAATTTGACCTCCCAATAAACTATTGCTTTTTGTTGTTAGAATAACAAAAACGTTGCATTTATCACTTAGGAAACGCTGTGAGAATTTAACAAGTAAATAATTCAGTCGCGAAGAGTTCGCAACGTATGGATTTGTTCACCTGAACCGTACAGCTGTTCTTAACAGAAACGTTAAGGAAATAGCAATATGGAGGCATATTACTTACCTTAATGAATTTAGACGTCCGTTGTTACTACGCATACTTCATTTCACATGTAATTGTTTTGAAATTTAACCGATAGATGTTTTGGCATGTCAGGTGCATTTTTTTCAAAAGAGTATCACTTATAAAAACCTTATTTTTTACGTTTCTCTAAAAATTGGTCAACTACTGGTACATGGTGAACTACTGATACTTTTACCTTAGTAGAAAATCAAGGCATTTGCAAATAGTGAAAAAGTGGATATGTTCATCATGTTTATTAAATGCAATCAGAATGCTTCTGACACTGCAAGACTGCGTAGAAAAACATATCCCGACCGAAAACAACCAATGCGTAGGTATCTACTTTCATAAATTAGAATTTAATTTACGCGAAAATGGCTCGTTTTATAACTCAAAGAAGGATGTATCAAAACCAATTTTACAAAATGAAGAATGTGTTGTACCAGTGCTGGCGTATATAAAAAATAATCTTCATGCGTTCGTTCGAGATACATATTTCCAAAGAATGCGGTGTTTCAAAATTTTCTGTTTACCGGATTGTAAAAATGCAGAAACTTATCAAATTAACTTATTAACTTTCTGAGGTCCAATCCTGTGGCCACCGCGATCACCAGACTTAACACCGCTCGATTTATGAGGATACGATTATGTGGATACTTAAAAGACAAAGTGTATTCTGGATCTATTATCAGTACTGTAGTATGGGAATTGGGGGTGGCGTTGCAGCGTGTAAGCAAACAACTCTATTCAATTTATTTCGAGATTAATTCTAACACGCTACACCAAAGATCCACGCTGCTTCATTCTCTTCCCCGCTCTGCCCTTTTTCCCGCTTGTTTCTTCCAACTCGACCGTTTCCACAACGAGGAGAGGGTAACTCTCCTTGTCGATCGTTCATCAGATGTCCATTATTCATTTGTCCACGCACGCACACACACGCGCGTACATACGTACGTTTGCCAATAGTTCACTAAGTCAGTGGTCGAATAGGTAAACCAAGGGATCAGCCTGTTGCCTATGTCCACAACGAAACTATCGCGAATCAAGACTGCAACCCAGCGTCAATTCCACACACAAACAACCAATGCGGCACTCTCTCTCTCTCCTTCACCCTCGCTCTCACTCTACTCCCACAGTACTCAAGACATCCAAGCATGTATTTTGCTAGAAATATCCAAAATTACGGAAAGAGACATAACTCATGTATTAAGCAACGTATACAAATGAATAAGTGTTTGGAGTGTCACATGCGTAACAGCATCGCTCGAGTACCGGTGAACCCCTTAGCGCAATAAAAGAAACCGGCGAAAGTTCGTACCCGAGTGCAACCCCCCATAAAACAATATTCCTAGTCTAGGATTTCTGGACAACCGGTCACCGCATGGGCGAGCAATTGCAAATATTATTTTTTAACATTTGTCCCGGCAATCCATTTCCAGGAATCCTTGGACAATTTGTAACTTAAAAAAGACCCAAACTTCTCTCTCTATCACCTCACAAACCACACCCATAACAAATAGCTACACCAATCAGGAAAACACATATCCACCTCCACATACATTCTCACACCAATAGCAAAATAGCAATAGTTAATAAAAGACAGTTTTTCAACTTTGGAACAGTGAACACCGTTACATTCTCGCGCAGTCATACATTAACCCTCATCCGTCCCTCAGTTTCGCATCTTAATAGGTCCCTCGGTGTTAATTTGACACAATGGTAAAAAATCAATTAAACGAAAAGATAAATAATTAATTTTGTAAATTCTTTTATTAAATATGGAAAATAAACAAAAAACTTTTTCTACAAATAGCCGAATAATACAATTTTTTACCGGAAAAGCGTGTCAAATTGACACGAGGGATGGATGAGGGTTAATAAAATTTACAAAATATTAAAATAGTTAACTCTCTCGTGCATTATTTCTCAACGTTTCCGGCGCACTATCTAAGTTCCGTATCCCGAGTAAATTGCTCGAGTGGAATTTCTTTTCAATTCAAAAAGAGGGACAACGTCGGTCTCGCGACGACCATATTGCGATCCGTAACAAGTGCAACGAAGGACCATTTGAGCATTTGTTATAACGTAAATATGCAATGACGTCTGCTAATACTCTGAGATAATGCAGCAAATTTCAGACTGCAATGACTTTTGAAATAATAGTTTTAAAGCCTAAGTACACTGAAAAGTTACATTGGCTAGAGTATTCAAAAATATACGTTTCCCGTTGATTCACCGATGCAGAAAAATGCGTATACATAATTCTAGAATATACACCACTTGACATCGTTTAATTTTGTCCTATAGTATTTTTTTTTCCATCCCTAACCATTTTAAAGGGCACAATATGTCCCAGTTGCGTGAGACATTCAGTATATATTCACTTTCGATTCACTCAATTTCGTTTCTTTTCGAGGCAACGAATCAAGGGTTTAAGCATTAGTTAAAGATGACTATCATGTTCTGCCAGAAAGTTTTATTCAAGATAAGAGTACTGACAACAGATATTTCTCACAGCTAGATCGTTTGTGAAATAAAATTTACCGACGTAAAGACGATAAAGGTGAAAAATTTTAGAAACTTGGTATCGAAGGTGGGGATATAAATTTTTAGTGTATTTTACTCCTTGTCCCTGTAATGAATTTATAATAAAACGTACAGTCTTATCGGATAATTTGCCCATACAAATTGAAATTTGATCAAGAGGTTATCACTATTTGATGTCTCCTTGTGTTGTCGTATTTCCGTAGTGTTTGTCACAACATGAAAAAGTATAATGGAAATTGAAAAATGCGGACATATTTCAAAGTAAGGCATATATTAAGTCATCCTGAAAGTTACCGCGGTTTTAAGCTATTCACTTTGAAAAAAAAAAAAACAACTCCATTGAAATTGAACATTTTTATTTAAAATAATGCCCCTAATATTCGATACACTTTTGTCAACGTTTACAAGAGCATCAATCCCGCGTACATAAAAACCTGAATCTCTAAGTGAAAGAATATTCAATATTCTCCTGTTTCCTAAATCGTTTCTGCGTATGGAAATTGTCAAATGGGCGGAAAAAGTGAAAATCGGTTGGTGATAAATCACGCAGTTGATGCAATTTTGGTACAGTTGTGCTTTCTGCATGCTTTGGCGTTGTACTGTTAGGATAAACATCCTAAGACAATAATGACGCCTACTCCAATAGACTTTCTTCCTTCTCATCTGTCGCATTCCTTTTCCTATCTTATTTGTCACCCAATCATACTTTCCCTTTGACTCATCCTCGAACTCCGATCTTTTACTTATCCTCGAACGCCGATCCTTGATTCATCCTCGAACTCCTATCTTATTTGTCACCCAATCATACTTTCCCTTTGACTCATCCTCGAACTCCGATCTTTTACTCATCCTCGAACGCCGATCCTTGATTCATCCTCGAACTCCGATCCTTTACTCATCCTCGAACCCTGACACAAACCTCCCTCCTGTAGGAATGTCCACCACACCTCACATAATAAAGAGAGAGACATTTTCACGCCGCGCATCGGTTTTCCCGGAAGTACAGACTTTAGTGCATTAAGACCCAAAACATCAAACTCCGCGAGTCGCCTCTGAAACGTATACCTGTATCATAGTAATAAAAGAGTTATTTTGTGAAACGAGTGTTGAGTTTTTGAAGTCCCTGCTCGGCTGTGGTATAACAGTACAAAAGGATAGGGTCTTTCCTGTTGACCAGGACTGGTTGCTGTACCTTCAGTTTTGGGTGGACGACCTCCAATACGTTAGTGCACGACTCTGCAATGATAGTGGCACCCGGTCTTGGGAAACTGTAGCGAACTAATTTCGAAGTAGACCACCAAATTGGATTACGGAGATTCATTTGCGTCTTTCTTTCTCTTAAAGATTCGGATTTTGATGTACGTGGAATTAACACTCTTGTAATTCGTTGGCAAAAGTGTATCGAATGTTGTGAAAATTATTTGAAATAAAAATGTTCAATTTCAGTGGAGTTACGTTTTTTCAATTTGAACAATTTAAAATCGCGAGAACTTTCAGGATGATCTAATATGTAGTTTATGTATACGAGTATAATGAACGAAAGAAAATCTTTTTCGTTCTGGAAGAAGTGCGAAAAAATGTCGTTGCGTCAATTCACATTTTAAATCTATGTAGCTCGAAATATTCATTTCAATTAAATGTTCAGTTATTGCATGTTCACCATTTATAGTCTGTAATTTTAAGTTTTTTTTTTTTTTTTGTTTGGCGACCGTTACTGGTATTTAACAGATGAAAAGGAAGTAATCCAACGAACACACAGTGCGGGAAAGATTTTATCTAAAAGGAAAAGTAAAAAGGATAAAACACTTGTTTGTAACCCGGCTGAAGTAAAAGTAAGATACAGATATACATATATTTGTCCGCGTTATCGCCACACTGCAGGCACGACAGCATAATTCGAAATCCTTGAGGCAAGAACTTTTGTAGCGGGTTTTTCAATCATTTTTGTTTACCTGAATGGAATGCAGACTGGAGAGAGGAGTATATATGAAAGAGGCTGTCTAAGAGCAGGCGAAGAGTGGCTAGAATTGAATCTGGTACCTGTCGCTGGTACTGTTGTCAGCACTATGGTTCTGCAGGTACATTACTATAGAAACGTGTCGTTGATCGTACTAACTGAAGTTTCAAACTTTCTCTTTCTACATTAATTTGTTCTACAAAATTTTTGCAACGACTTTGGCATCGATCGATATCACAATCACCACTTTCCTGAATTATGCTTAGAACTTCTATATCACATAGCACCTACGATACATCTAAATTGAAGAAATGTCTTTACGCATGTAATGGTACAAACATTTCATCGTATAACATTGTGCGGTGTCTGTCGAAACAAGATGCATCAAATTTTAGCATAAATAAGTGTGATAACACAAAAATTATCTATTTTTCTCGAAGTTTTAGTAAAAAGTCATTCGTATGCTTTTTCTTCAAGTTTGATCATACTCGTTGTTTTGTACGCCCTCGGAATTTAATGGTAAAATATACCTGCAATGGATTTATCTCATTCTACCTAGCCAAAAAATTATCGTATCGCTCAACTAGAACAAATTCTTAAATATTTTCTTGAACAAAGCAAATATCCAATCATTCTGTTGTATAGAGAAGCTAATGTTAAATCGATCCACTATCGTATAGGAGATTCTCTCAAAGGTTATACAACCTGTTAATGCCCGTGGTTGTGGTGATGAACTTTCGAGTTTTATGGATGTTTGCACGATGTTGTGCCGTCTAGATACTGGTTCGAAGGACCACCCAAATGATTGGGACTTGTAAAATCTATGGTATCGCGTGATGTGAACTGGTTGCTCCTTGGTTCTCCTTGTTCGTGATGGTTGAACGACTACTCGACGACTCCACTCTCCGACGTCGTGTCTCGGACGTCCGTGAGAGGGATTTTTGTTGGAACACGCTGATTGGTTAATGGTTAACGATTGCCTTTGCCAATTAGCGTGTCTAATATCGCCTTTACCGCCCTTCCAGTGCGCCCTTAGCGCGCTGTCACCTTGGAAGGGTGGGAGACGGTCGCGAGGGGTGGGCGGAAGGTCCCAAAAATCTGGAATTTCCTCCGGGTGACTAATCGGCAAGCGGACCGTTACATACAGATGTGCCGTTCGGAAATTCGTGGTTTATGGTATGTTCGTAGGCTATTGAGCGCGAGGGACACAAATTACTAAAAATCTACCAAAGCAATTCTAGTGACCCTCGGAGGAGGTAATGAGACCCGTGCAAGCAATAAACGAAAATCCTGAACTCAAAAATAACCGTTCCCGGTCGATCGTGCCATAAACCGTTTCTACATTATATTTTTCCTTAATTTTTTAATTATTTATATTGTTGTTTAATTTTTCTATTATTATATTACTTTTAATGTTTTATGTATTACCTAATGAAGATTAGAAAAAAAAATTTAATTTTGAATGTATACGAAGTTATATTTGTTTCTCAAACCCGTATGTGCGAAACGGTCGCTACGATTTTGCAGGTATTAGGTACCGGGAAAAGTTCGTGCGGTTTATTCGTTAGTAATAACAGCAAGTCGAATTTCGTGCACTAACTGAGAAATGTAATGCATGAAATTGGTTTCAGTTGAAAGTTTGATCTTTGTAGTTGGTATACATTGCACTGCTGTATTCAATTATTTCGACATTTTGTTGTTTCTGTGACATTAAACATGGATAGAGAGAGGTTAAAAATTCGTGCATTTTGTACATTACGAATTTAAAGTTGGAAGTACAACAGTACTGCTGTATTCAATTATTTCGACATTTTGTTGTTTCTGTGACATTAAACATGGATAGAGAGAGCAAGAAATGCAGCAAGACACGTTTGTGGTGTATGTGGAGAAGGTGCTGTTAGCGAAAGGACAGCACAGAAATGATTTAAACGGTTCAAGGAATGAAATGAATCGTTAGATGACGAACCACGTTTAGGACGTCCATCAGTCCATCTGTCCTCGAAGATGAAAAATTGGTTGAATATATGTAATGTCAAAAACTAAAGGACGTCAAATGGGAAGTTTTACCTCATCCTCTACAGTCCCTATCTCCCGGTGATTACCATCTGTTTTTACCCATGTCGTACTTTCTTGCAAATAGAAATTTCAAAAATGATGTTGAAGTCAAAACCGCGATTAATTCATTTTTTGAAAGTAAAAGTCAGGAATTTTATAAGAAAGGAATGTATAAGCTTATAGAAGGATGGAAAAGGGTCGTCGAATTAAATGGCGATTATTTCAACGAATGAAGTTACGTTTTAAAAAAGATCAGAGTATTTGAATTTTACTTTAAAAATCCGCACGAATTTTTACGCACGGGTACCTAATATTTCCGCGAAACTGATGAACAAATTTTTCAAAAAAAAGTGAACCTAAGAGGAATGCATTATTTTTAAACGAAGTCGAAATATTACGGTTTAAGTGCTGACATGTTGGCTGATTTCGTCTAATTGTCCATAGCTTTCGTTTCGTTTCTGAAGGGTATCAAGAAATCCTGTGAGTTTGAAAAACAAAAACGGTGACTATGACCGCAATTTGTGCAATTTGACGTAGAATGCCTCATACGCGAAACACTACGTTATTTCCGTATATATAATGTACATATGCGTACATTTTATTTGGAGAAGTAAGAAGTAATAATTACCTACTACAAAAATATTTACTGGTAATAATGTGATAGTACAACAATACAGTGCAGTAATATAGCAATAAACAAACAAAATATAGATAAATGAATGCGTAACTTTCAAGTCACATGACATTATATTGGGATTCTTACCCACTAAAACCCCCATGGCTACTCTTCTCGGGCGCGTTTGAGGGGGTCCCAAGTACCTTTGCAAATACTTCCGGGTACCCTTCTGACCCGAGGGGATTCAAATCGGCCCCTCCCTTGGACTCTCAACTCCAACAGAGCGAGGGAGTAACACCCCTTCCCGCGGACCACATGCAATGGCTGCTGGGCTCCCATCCAGCCACCTGCGGGCCCCCCTTCTACCAATAATAGGGGGCGGAGAGACCCGTATTACCTCCACCGATGCGAGCGGACGCTCCCTGGGATCTACAACACCCCCCACGGCATCACCGCCGCTATCATGACGGGAGGAGCTGTCCAACCGGTGGGCGGGCCCTCTGCCCGCCTCGCGGTATCACGGATTTTACGATCCCCCTCCGCGGCCCCTTGCTGCGACATAACCGCCTCGCAAAAGGAGGCCACAGCACTTCACTAGTCGCGTAAAGTGGGGAGTGTCCAGCTCCTCTTCAGTTTTTTCACACCCTGTACTAACGAAGATCAATTATCATTTTAATACAGAACAATACAGTAATTTAACAGGAAACTTCCTTGAATTATAAGACGTGTTGTTCTGGGTGCTTCTGTAAAATAAAAGCTTCAAATTACATTTATTTACTTTTTTACCTTTGAGACTGATACAATTTTATTCTCAACAGTCTTTTGTTTCATTAGGGTTTCGTTTAATTTCAACGCACAAACGAAATCACAGCGCTACTAGGTAATTATTTACAAAGAGGCACACCTCGCCGATTTCGATGACTTTTAGATATGTTGTCAAGTTATTAATTACCCGTTACGTAGTTAAAGTAATAGAAAAGATATGAAATTTATATTTCGTATTTACTTAAATTGGGGAAAAGGAATCAAAGCAGTAACATTTAGAGAGAGATTAGTAGAACGATCGACCGATGTCAAGATAGTTTAACTGTAAACGTTAGTTTGCTTCTGGCAACTTGTGCTATTTATAAAAGCGTCTGAAGACAGACCACATTCGACATACGATTCGGAAAATTGTTTTATGAGAAAGTTTTAACTTCCTTTACAATGTATTCTTTAGTTGAAATAACGAATCGCAAATACGACGTCGCATGTAAACGTAAAGTGTCTTAGTAAAGTGTCAAGTATGTTAAGCTGTTTATTCACCTTTCTTATTTCATTTGCTTGAAGCACATTATTTAAAGATATATAACTGCTATTGTAACGATATGTATGTTCAGTATGTGTTGAAAAAATGTAATATTAAGAGAATGGCTGCGTGAAAACAAGTAAGTACTTAGGAAAATTGAAAGTTTTAATAAGCATATGCGATTATCGATAAACATTTTTTTTTATATTTATGGTTCGTGTACGTTTAACTTAAAATGGTGAGTATAACTTGCAATTCAATGTTGTAATTATGAAACTATACTACGCAAACTGTGAACTTCACTGAGATCCTTTTATGTTAATACACTTAAGTATTTATAATTTTAAGTTATGATTTTTAAATCAAGATCAGAACTGGCAACATTGGGTTAAAAAAACGTAAACAAATGAAAATTACATATGCCTATGCATTTAAAAGGAAACAAAAAGTCTCGTTACACCTCACTAAATTTATTTAACGTTGTATAATTTCAACAGCGAAAGTGGTAATTAAATAATATTTACGTTCTTTTATTTAGAAACGTTTATTATTAGTGCAAAGAAGAATGATTTACATTTATTCGTTAACAATTAAACTGAAGAAAAGGAATAACGTAACAGAAATAAGATGAAAAAAATTTCCGTACAATATCTAAGAATTCAGTAACATGTCTACAAACAAGGCTCCAAAAGCAAATACAAGTTTGTTACTTGTTTGCAAGCAAGTAGAAAAGACGTTACTCAAAATATTTTTCCCATAATGGAAAATATCTGTTTATGTTTATATTTATTTGTTCAATTATTAACAAATTAATATAAATTATTTTTCTTTGTACTAATAGTAAATGTTATGTTTCTAAATAAAGTAACACAAATATTATTTATTTCCTACTTCCTCCGTTAAAATTATACAATATAAAATAAATTTTAATGAAGTGTACGGAGAATTTTTTTACCGACAAGGGAACATTCCGAAGTGATAATCGTTGATATATAGTAGTTCCCAGAAAAGTATTCGACACATACATTTTTTATATCGGCAATCGTTCACAGTGAAGGGGTGAAAATCGCCCTCAAAGTTGGAAGCAATAATTATATTTAGTCTATCTTGGAAACTATTAGAGATAAAGGAATAGCGTAAATTGACGAATTTTGTATTTTTCAACAACAAATTTAAAAAATAATAAATAATTTTGACCAAATATGTTTGTTACCCTTATCTTTGAGAGTGATGTTAACCCTTTTTTTTTTTACGCGGAGGAAATCTTCAGAAAAAGACACCCCGCCCCCCTGGGGGAAGGAGGCAAGGTAGTGTGGGATTTTTACCTACTAAAACCTCCGCGGTGATCCTTGTCGGTCGTGCTGGGGAGGGGGGCACGGGAACTTTGTACTTCTTCCTAACGCCCTGGCCCCGAGGTGGTGGAGGCGTAGCGTTGTCTCCAGTCCGAACTCCGCCCGTAGGCACGGCAACGCCACGGGACCACGCCCGGCGCCGCCCCTTTCCCTGGGGAACCGTAGTAGGAGGGGCCAGGCCCCCGCCTGACCTCTCACAGTCCCGTGTATCCGGGCCTGGGTTTCCGGCCCTGGGGAGGAGGATGCTCCTCCCCCTTGGTACTATCTCCCGAAGGCGCTGCGACGCAGGCGCAGCGCCCTCAGGGTCCTTCTCCTAACAGTGATGTTAACCCTTTCAATGTGGACGATTGCCGATAAAAAAAAATACGTGTTAAATTTTTTTTTTAGTATTACCATATATCAGAGTTTCAACAATATTGGTGATTATCAATTTGGGATGTTCCCTTGTGAACCGTCTTGAACTTCTTTGAACAAATTTTAGCGATAGTACTTCACCAATCGACATTCCGTTTCGTTAATTAAAACACGTTGATTTTTCTTAGTTCATCATATGAAACACATGACATTAGGAATAACGCTAAAATATCTATATTCTGTGCACTGGTATATGTATAATAATACTACTGCTTCCAGTCTATCACAAAATAATGTACCTGCGATACCTTTACAAAAAATTGCCATTCGTAAGAAATAATATATAGGGATCGAAAATATATGTAAAAAGTAATTTAGTATTTACTTTATAATGGGTTTACTTTCTTTCATTGTTAATCATTACTTGGCAACATCTCGACATGCTTTCAACTAATTTTTCAGTGTCTGATATTGAAGGAATGTAATGTACCGATATGTTCACGCTAGAAATGTGTATTCCTTAATAGCTTTTGCTTTAGCATTGACCATATGAAGTCAAGCATAAAATGAATTATCGTCAATAAACGTTATATTACACCAATTACGATTAACATTTCTACTAGTCTATGCCAACTGAATTTCGAGGTGCCTTTTTGTAAGCAGAAATTTTGCTCTTCTAACGTTCTGTTCCTTTAATGGACGTTTTATTATCATTACGATTAATTCGAATTTTTTGACGGTATATGATTTTTTGTAGAAAGCCGAATTATTTTTTCTGTATTGTAGTAGTTCGTTTTGAACCACAATTTTGAAGATTATCGATACCTTTTGTCTTATCTACTTCATTGTACTTTTAGCAAACACATTTGACTTATGCAAGTACAATTTAGTTACATTTGTAAAGGTAATTTTTCATACTTTTGGACATAAGCGCAAAGTGACAATTCCAAATTGCTTAGCGCAGAGCGCACACATCCTATAATTACAGATCCGTATTTTTCAATGATACAAATGATATTGAGAATCCTGGACGAAATGAATATTGAAGAAGAACTTTGCTTGACGAATTAACGTAACGCAAACGCATTTCCATATTCAAATTTTTTATTTCTTTAAATTAGTTGAAAATTATTTTCAGTATCACTATTAATGCCGATAATCAATACGAATAAAAATAATCATTAGTAAAATGTTATAAAAACAATTATACGCATACTCGACATATATACAGAATTAATTTTCGCTAAAATTAATCGCCATCTTTGTTACACTTGTACGTTTGGAAATATCATTCTTTCTGCTTTAAGGGGAAAAGTCCCTATAAACGGCTTAGTTTTCTATCAACCTTTAGGAATATTTTGCAAAGAAACCAATGCGCTAATACTGTCGGAACTTTAAGGGTACTTTATTTAATATTATAACCAGCAAAAAAAATTTTTACGACAGTAAAATTATGAAGAATACAAAGGAAATAGAGCAGTATTGTAAATAGGTTCTTTTTCGAGGTGCAAAACGGCGTCAGTTGTAGCATCCCTGGTAGTTATCCGAAAGAGACCAATAAATTTTTTTTTCAACGTATGTGACAATTGTAAGAATACGAACCTAAAATGGTGCCAAAAAATTGCATATTTAAAAAATGGCGGCACTTTGGCTGGTAGTTATCCGAAAGAGACCAACAAATTTTTTTTTCAACGTATTTGACAATTGTAAGAATACGAACCTAAAATGGTGCCAAAAAATTGCATATTTAAAAAATGGCGGCACTTTGATGTGATTTTCGCAAAAAATTTGCGCCCTATTTGTTAAAAAAAGTGGTTAAAATTAATAATTTGGTTAAACTTTTAAGTTCATGTTCTGAGGAATCTTATAATCTAAAGTGTGTAAAATTTGAAATTGATTGTGAACGCATACAGTTAGCGTGCTCCGCGATCGGAAGCACGTTGATTCAACAGGCTACAGTATCGATACAGAGTTGAATTTTGGTCTATACTTATGACAATATATTTTTGAATTGTTTTAGAAGCGATTTATGGAAAAAAAATTTTTTCGATTTTTCAGTCGATTTCTAGGGACTTCTCCCCTTAAAGTAATTAAAAACACAAAACATTAGCTTTAAATACAGCCCAAATATTCCAAGTAAAACGGTCATGCTTCGTTTGATTTTTAAAATTTGACAAAATTTTGCCATTAAATATTTCGAAAATCATTCGAAATCGAGAGTTGAAATTCTACAAAGTTTTATTTCGTAAGACCACCGATAAACGTAAAGAGTTTGAAAAAGAAATCGGTGATTATTATTGCTTATTGCGATTCGACGTCACTCATGGTCAACATTCATTTCGAGCATTATAGTTATTTCCGCCTCTTCTTGATATAAATTATTATTGTATTATCCTGTAAGAACATTTTGTCGAACTACCTGCAACAGTAGTAACCATACTGTGCACTAATTTTTTTCTAATTTATCGGTAAAATTCTGTATTTGTATAACATTTCTCTTCTCAGACTATCTCACAATTACTTCTATTTCTTCTTATTTTGGGCTAGAAACGTTCGATAGGGTTAGTACAGAAGCTTATTATAGATAGATAATTCAGTGTATTCTATTGTATAATACATTGTACGAGGTTAGACACAGAAAAAGTGAGATTGTTCTTTACCTTGCAAAATCACTCCAATTGCTTTTCTCTTTCAAAATAATTCCCTTCTTGTTTTTAATATACTGCTGCATACATCTTATCATTATTTAAAGCAAAGCTATGAATCATTTTCTGTAAAACCGTTGACGGGTTCGTGATTTTACCTTTTCTACTGGCGAAAAATGGGCTTTTGCCGGTGGAAGCGATATAGGATGGGACAGTGTGCAGTAGGTACTTTTTCCATTCATTTCTTTCTACTTGGTCAATAATGTCTTTCACAACGAAACCAATGAAAGAGATGCTGGAAAATATTACCAATTTGACAGAACCTGTTGCGTCGATATCATCAGATGCAAATGGTTTGGGCCTTACGATAAGGGGAAAGATGCCATTTCTGTGATAAAACTGATAATAAAAGCCCATTGAGATGTCAGAAATGTTCAAAATTTATATGTAAAAGGCATGGTTACCAAATGTGTAAAACTTGTTAAAAATAAATAATTTGAACACGATATATTGTTTTTCTGCAATAAAAGATATTGTAAAAGATACAACATATTTTTGTATTTCCTTGGTGTTGTTTATTGGTTAAAAATATGAATTTCGCATATTCGGGTCATTTTCGACCTAAAGACCTTAAGTGTATAGTTGAATGCAGGACCGTAGCAGGATTAATAAATCATTACTGAATCATTCATTGAATTTTTATTTTTTTGTATTTCCTGTAAATATATGATATTCGGTCAATTTGATCCAAATTCATTTATTCATATAACTTCACAAACTGCGTACAAGGGTTAAATGAATGATTGTAAGTAGATATTTAAATAACAATTGACGCAAGAAGAGCGGCCTTTGGTACGGCTACATCAATCAGTGGCACCGTTTAATGCTTTAATTTACGACCGCACTATATCGCTTCCACCAACTATACGCAGGCTTGATTTTTAGGAAGAACAAAGAATTGCAGCGAGAGCAAATTTTGTGACTAGAAGGGTGTGCAAGCATAGCGACGCTTTTCTTAGCTAGAAAATACTTTATAAACAAAATATTATAGACTGGCGTATAAAATATTCCAATTAAAATGAATCCCCCGTGAATGAAACATTGTACTGCATTTTTATACTCGTGCTTGCTTTTAACGTCATAACTTGCAACCGTAAAGGAGCATAAAATAATCTTCTTTTACAGAATTTTGTTATTAAAATTTGGCGCTACTTTTTTCCAGAATTGCATTTTGTCTCAATTTTTTTTTAAACTGGAGAAAACAAAAAGAAAAAGTGAAAAATGCATTAAAAAGTCTAAACTGTACAGAAATATCGACAGAAAGTTTAAGTTTTTGTGGTTTCTTTTTAACAGCAACTTGCGTTCGTACATGTATAACTGGATGTGGTCGAAAGTTACACCCTGAAACTGCTAGAAAAAATTCAACAACTAAAATTGATTGCTAACTTATAACATTTTTTATATGCAAAGTTTGAATAAGTTTCACTATACGTGATTATAGTAATACTAGTACGCAAAATACTAACTGATGGTCCCTATATTTTTGGTATTGATTTATTCAGTTTATTACTTAACGAATTGTTGAGAGTGTCTTGAAATTGTTGAGAAAAATACGCACTTTGTCACCCACAAAATGTTGCTTTCCGAAGGAAAGAAGCATTCTACAATAGGTAAAGCATGACGTTGCCAGTTATTTATACGTATAAAAACAAGCAGGATTAGTTGAGTGTAGCAGAATTCGGTGAATCGTGAATTAAACATTTATCTTAGAAAGGAAAAAATGAAGAAAATTCTATCGTAACTTTTCCAACTTATATTTGTACATATAAAATCATCTCTATCTTGATTGTATCATTTGTCCTAATTTACTCTCTATGTCTATAAGTGGATATATGCATACCTCGTTTTTCTCCTGCATCTATTTCTTTATTTTTCATCGTGTACCAACGTTATCTCTATTAAATTATACTGGACTAGGTTCGTGAGGTTCAAGAATGTAATGGTAAGCGAAAGTAGCCAATCGCCTTTATTTTACAGAACTTTGAAGTTGCCAAAGTGATTTATGAAAAAGGTTGTATTCAAGCTGGGGAGGAGTGGGTGGAACGAAATCTTCTTGCAATTGCCACTGGTGCGGTTGGTACAGCATTTGCACAGGTATAATTTATTACCAATCATAACTTATAACTGACAATATCTCGATTATATATTATGTACTCTATTTGTATTTTTCACAGTTCTCTTGTTATCCGACTTATCATCCAAATTTTCCTCTTTCTAAGTTTCAATGTAAAAATGTCATTATCAACGTGATATTGTTAATTTAATATGTAATTATTTTTAACCAGAAAAAATTATTCTCTATCCGTTCTTGATTCTGGACAACTCTTAAAAAATTAAAAGTAAGTTGTAGGTGGACTGTAGACATAATACATACATAGAGGTGTCGATGTATCGCGATGTCGTATTTTAAACTATTGTAATTTATACAAGTCACTTTGATTCCATATATAGGGTGTCTCGTAACTTCTCGAACACCTAGAAATGGGGGGTTGCTAGGATGACTCTGAACAACTTTTTCCTTTACCAAAATGTTGTTTGAAGCTCCGTTTTTGAATTATTAACGAAAAACACTGGCCAATCAGAGCGCGCGTAGAGCCCGCGCTCAGGGACGGGCGAACAGAGATTCACCCGCGCGCTATCGTGAACGACGCGTGACTTTGCACCGCTATTTTTGTATGGCTTAGAGAAATGGCTTTTTTCCGTCATTCCGACGTTTGTATAAATTTTTGAAAAAACTGCAATTAGTCGGAATCGCGAAGAAAATAGCGAAGGTCGCGTACGCTTGTTCACGATAGCGCGCGGGTGAATCTCTGTTCGGCCGTCCCTGAGCGCTGGCTCTACGGGCGCTGTGATTGGTCAGTGTTTTTCGTTAATAACTCGAAAACGAAGCTTCAAACTACATTTTGGTAAAGGAAAAAGTTGTTCAGGGTCACCCCAGCAAACTTCCATTTCCGGGTGGTCCCAGCGTTACGGGACACCCTGTATACACTGAATCCACTCAGTTTGTTCCGCACTAAAACCGCATATTCATCAGAGTATTTACCTAGACATGTGCCGAGCTTAAAGTTTAGAGCTGTCCGAGTATTCGAAATAAACAAATACTCAAAATTCAAACCGAGTCAAGTATTTGATTATTCAAATAGCGCTTCAACAAATTCCAAGTACTCAAGTAATACCTACTAACAAGGAGGGTGCAAGACCTTACGGTCCTCGATTTAGTTGGCATTGTGAACATTGGTAAATTTTATCGTCGTGTTTACGAAAATATTATATTATAGGAGCAAATACTCAAAACTTTTCAAAATATTGACAATTTCTGTATAATTATGCTGGATGATCGAGCAAGCAGCGCCGCAACGTACAGGTATTAAGCTGATCAATGATGCGGAAGGTCGGGTCCGATTCCTTGTGCTTAATTCTTTCTTCTTTTTTCAAATTTTTATCTTTTCTTCCGTATATGTGTAAAAAATAATGTCATTCTTGTATTTAGTAAATAAGGACATTTTCGTGAAAATATATTTGTAATTATATTTATTTAACATTTACCATATATTTTTGCGTGGAAAATGTAATTATTTTTTACGGATAAAGAGAGGCAGAGAAAAAAAGTTTCGTGTGGTACCTATCTACGCTACTTCATATCATGGCTTGCTCGCTCAACCAACTCAATTATACTTCAAATAATATTAAAACTTCAATTCTGAATATTTTGAAAAGTATTGCGTATGTGTCCTTATAATGTAGTATTTTAGTAAACACCATGATGAAATCTACCAGTGTTCAGTCTCAACTAAATCGACGATCCGGAGATCCTAGTCTCTTCTTTCAATTAACTCAAATTTTTACGAGCTGGAGTACTGCCCGAGAACAACTGACAACGGAAGTCCAGTAACCCGAAATTTAAAAAAATGTGAAACTTTAAGGAAATGTAGTTTAAGTGAGGCTAATTACGAAACCATTTTTTGTTTCGGGTGTTACGTGCATAACCTCCAAGCCTAGCGAACCTCTCTAGTCTTCGGGGAAACCATAGAAATCCTACAACGGTCACACACTCTGCATTCGTCAAAATTCCTTCCGGCAGTTACAGCGAACAGCCACTCAAGGGTAGTGCAATAAATCAGGTAAGAACCGGGCGTTATGCGAGGCACCGAGAGCCCGACGCTCGAGGATGCCCGTGGGTCGGAGTGCCACGCGTCTGGTTCATGTCTTCGACATCCTTCGATGCCCCAAAAAGGGGCAATTGTCTAAACTTGGGTAGGCTCGCTGAAAAATTCCCAAACTATCTATCCTTGTCTCAATCTTTCCTCCTCTAATCCATTTCCACCACCGCGAGGACAGGAGAGGGAAGCAGCTTAAAAACCCAACGCGCTTACAGCGCGGACTCTCAGTTGTATACCCTTGCATCAGGGAACGCCTCTGTACAGAAACCGATAGTCAATAAACTTGTGTGAATTAAATCCTGCGGTAGTCACTGTCGCCGCCCCTATCCCAGGTAAACTCCTTGAATGGACTGACCGAAACCGGGGGCCCTGAGGTACGAAAGGTACGTAACACGGCAATGAAACGGTCCTACCTAGGTGTGACAACACCCCCTCAAAAAAATTGCGAGTTTTCATATTATCGTGAATATTTACGGAAAAAAGTTAAATTCAAAGTTATGTGATTTTTTATGTCTTACATTGTAGTGGCAAAGAATTTTCGAAAAACATTATTTCTTCCAAAGAAAATTAAGAGTGATGGGGGTAAATTTTGACAAAAATGCTTTACCACCATTATGTAGGACATCAAAAACCACACATCTTTAAATTTAACTTTTTTTCTATATCTTATACGGTTTCATAAATATACCTACACGATATTATGAAAACTCACCATTCTTTTTTTTAGTTGTTTTCACCCCTAGGACCGTTTCGTTGCCGAAACAAACAACGGTTTTGTTATTAACGTCAATTAAATTACAATTTCGCAAAGTTTCAAATTTTTTCGAATGTCGAGTTACTGAACTTCCCTTGTGAGCCTGATCCAACCAAAAGATTTTTTAACATTTTAATCTCTAACGTTGGTTGCAAACTTTCATACTGATGAAAGTGTATCGTATAGGTACATTTTAAGAATGATTAAAACAGAAAATGTGCTACCATATTTTAACGAATAAGATTATACAAGTAGAAAATAGGACAAAGATTTTATGTTATACAGTTCATTTACTTCGCAATCGATATTGGATATCAAAGGATTCAAAAATTGTCGAGTATTCAGAAACATCGAAGTATTCGAAATTTAGTCGAGTTAAATTTCATTTTTCTCACTTGTTTTGAGTACTCTAACAGCTCTTACCGAACAGTTTGATCCGTTCGGTCTGCTGTCAACACGTCAAAATGAACTTAAAATAAGTGCTCACGTTGGTTTAACACGTTCCCTGCCACCGACGCAGCATACGCGGTCTAAGCTGTATTGTCCAGCGTGCTATCCATTTTCTGGTGGCAGTGAACGTGTTAAACGCAATTTGGTTAACAACTATAACGCAGTCACAAGAAATTTACAGAAAAGAATTGTGCTTTAACCTTCTCTAAATCATGTGAAAGTGGCCGTTGAGAACGAATTTAACAATCTACGGTATAGCAGAATTAGAAGACTAAAAAGAAAGCGAAGGAAAGCTTTAGAAATTTTATAACGCTGTCTAATAAAAAGCCGCAAAAATATTAAAAGAATTTCCTCGATAGCCGGAAACATGTCTATTTTTGTCACATACGAAACAATAAGCGAGAAAATTTTTGCTTCCCTTATTTCTTTCTTTTTATAGTACTGAACCTTATTACATTATGAATTATTCAGTTCCTCTCGGCAGCCGCTTGAATATGGTGTAAAAGAAAATTATAGATATTAATTGAAACAAAATTCATATCATCGTTAGTACGTAAAAATAATAGTCGTAGTACAATTATTCCATTCATGGTAATACGTAAATTGCTTTTTCACAAATTTCTCATTTACAAAAGAAAGGAAGCATCGTACAAATTATGCTCATTCAAAGCCAAATGCTCATTGTCAGATGAATACGCTACCGTAAAATAAACGCTTGACAGGGAAAATTTCCCTTTCTAGACGCGTTTCCACGTTGAACAAGGGAGATGCAGATATCTATCTTACACACTGCGCTGTCACAACTAGGAAAAAGGAATCTCCCACACGATATGTTTGTGCTAGTGTGAAACAAATCAAATGTGAACTCAATTCAATGTTAGTCAAGTATGTACAGGTGTAGTTTTAATGGTGGAACACGGCTTTTGGGGGTACATCTACACCTTTGGGTCAGTGGAGATTTATTAAAAGACCTGTCCGCAAGTTTATATATAAAAACAAAAATTAACATGGTTTTTAGTTAATTTCTATGTGTTTCATTCTACAAGGGGAGAAAAAAATTTGAAAAGCACTATATGTCGCAAGTGCACCATTTTTCGCATAATTAATTATCCAAGTTTTCCTAGGAATGCAATCTATCCTCGTTTAGTGTACACACGAGGACTGGCGATAACACGTTACATGCCTACGTGTGTCCTAGTATAAACGCACAGAAAAATAAAGTCCTAAATAGAATAGATAGCAGCTTTTTTGTTTGCACCTTGCAACACGTGTCTTACTCCATTTTAAAAATAAGAATTAGTCAATGGTACATCCGTTTTCTCCATTGTCCTATCAATGGTTAACACTCGAAGCTCGCATCGTTTTGTGTTTCTGCTTATTTCTACATGTCATGATATGAATAATAATGGTCAGTAATGAGAACAGAATGCGAAATAAAAAAACATATACAGGATGTCCCGTAACTCCTCGAACACCCTGAAATGGGGGATTGCTGGGGTGACTCTGAACAACTTTTTCCTTTTCCAAAATGTAGTTTGAAGCTTCGTTTTTGAATTATTAACGAAAAACACTGGCCAATTAGAGCGCGCGTAGAGCCCGCGCTCAGGGACGAGCGAACAGAGATTCACCCGCGCGCTATCGTGAACAAGCGTACGCGACCTTCGTTATTTTCTTTGCGATTCCGACTAATTGCAGTTTTTTCAAAAATTTATACAAACGTCGGAATGACGACAAAAGAACATTTCTCTAAGCCTTATGAAAATAGCGGTGCAAAGTGAAATTTTTTTGACAGCTATCGAGAACCGAGAAGTCACGCGTACGCATTTGTTCGATCGCGTGCGGATGAGCCTTTGTTCTCCGCCCCTGAGCGCGGGCTCTACGCGCGCTGTAATTGGCCAGTGTTTTTCGTTAATAATTCAAAAACGAAGCTTCAAACTGTATTTTGGAAAAGGAAAAAGTTGTTCAGCGTCACCCCAGCAACTCCCCATTTCCGGGTGTTCGAGGAGTTACGGGACACCCTGTATAACGTTCGATTTTAAATGCCGAAGAATCGAACGTTATACGCTTACGCCATCGGAGTGTTAAAATATCAATTTTCCGAGTGTGCAGCTTATGAAAAGGGATAATAATGAAAGCAGTTGAATGTCAGAAATCTTGTATAACACAAGTAAGAAATTTTGTGTTAAAAGAGACTTTAGACAACCTCCACAGTGTTTTTTAATTAATTTCAGAACGATTTGTATTTCAAGAAAAACCAATAGCAACGTTCGTTAAGACTTACGCGAAAGTTAATGTGACTTTGGAGAAACGGAATATGTACTTTGAACAGTATTAACGACAGAGAGTGTAGGCTTCGAAAATCAACATTTACTTTAGGTAAATTTATGCAGTTTTTTTTTTTATATGTAGTCATAATGTATTATTATTAGCGATCATTAAGTTTCAAATGTGATTCTATAGCAAAAATAATCATTTCATTGGGATTAATAGTCAGACCTGTTTACAAATGAAGAAGCATTTGATACAATGCTGTCCCTTTACACTAGTACTCGTGCGTCCATTAAAGAGACTTCCTCCTAATTATGATTTGTACAATCACTTCTATTTATTTGGTCAGTATTTTTTTAAATTAACGGTACTTATTTTCTTAAATAAATAGTCAGTAAAAATGAATATTTTGGTCAGTATAAATAATTAATCAGTATTAAGTCGCATTTTGTCAGTACAATTTTGTTTATTTGGGTTCGATATTAATGTTTGTGGTCAATAAAATTTTAATTTTTGTTAGGTTACACTAGGTTAGGATATTTCACTATACACACTGACCATCTATCTAAATTAGGTACGTACTGACAAATTATTATGTTTACTAATATTTTAATGAAAATACTGACAGTTTTCGTATTAATCGATCTAATACTGACCACTTATATTACGTATTGATGTTTTATTTTAAATACCGACCATTTATTTTGAATACTGATTAAAAATTTTTTAAAATACTGACCCGATGAATAGCAGCCTTGTACAATTTATTGTACGACAACAGTGCATTCGCGACATGTGATTCTTTTCAAACTTTTTTTCCTGGAGTAGAACGTATGCAAATTAAAACACGAATTATCGTTAATTTCTATTTTTATGAAGAATTTGGTGGCAAGTTCTTGTAACAAATACACTACCGGCCGAAAGTTTGGAATCACCTGCCAATCTATATTAATATTGAATCTGCTACTAATTCTTTATTGATTTGAAATTGATATCGTCGAGATCAATAGCACTTTACCTCATTTCGATTGATTTGAATGATAAAAAAATTCGTTGGAAAATTATTATAAATGCTAATCTTTTGGGGGAACTTTTGTGCAACTTGCAATGCACAGTGATTCCAAGCATTTGGCCGGTAGTGTATGTATCAACGCAAAGACGTACATTCACCTATGACTGAAAGCCATGTCCATGATTAAGAATACACCTTGTGCATATCTCAGCATGTACGCGCATCAAAATGCTTGTCGATAGACGTTGCATGGAGTCTGACAAAGAAAACCGCATTTTTTCTATATAATTTGTGCTATAAGACTAGTATACATAATAATATAATCGTTCTTCATATTTGATCGTTCCGTTCGTAATATTTTCCTCGATTGTTTTCAATGTTTTACTTCCACTTTCTAATGAAATTTTCTTTAAATATACCGTATGTATAATCACACTCGAAGCACAAATTAATCATAAGATCGTCTCGACCACTTCTTATGTTTTATCTGTCAATTAAATAACTTTTATATTGTTTTTCAGATTCTGGGAATCTGCTTTGCTCAAAACCTCCGAGCGGATATTTTCGCGCAGAAAGCAAAGTGGCATTGACAATTTCGAACCCCCACGGCAGTTTAGCATCTTATATTCATAGATGCTAATTGATTACGTTGATCGAGCTGGGCAAGTCGTCAAAAATCACGAAAGATAAGAGACTCTCGACGGGAGAATCGACACAATTTCGCGTGATAAGTGCAGGATTCAGAGTTGCAGATGTGCGAATAAAATTGTCGGTATGCAGATATTTCACATTTTCCCCTTGCTCTTGGATTCCTGAAAAGAATTATCAAGATTGCACGCTTTCGCGTATATTTTCAATCTCCGATGAGAAAATTTCGGAATTCGATAGTTCTGCGCACCCACGCTGCTCCATGGATCAACACACGATAGGCGAATTACGAAACGACGAATTATGCTTAAGCGACAATACACAATTCCAAAGGTTCATCTATAGTTAAGATTATTAACTATTCTTGAAAATCATCAAACCTCTCCTATTTTATAAGGCATACGGATGAAATATATGAAAAAGCAACTTTCATTGGAACTTCCGGCATGTCGTCTCTCCTAGCGTACAAGGAACGTGGATGAAATATTTTCAAAATTCGACCTCTCCTCGATTTTACTACATTCTGAGTTTAGCCCGTTAAAATATTTCAGTATTAAATATCTCTGACATATCAAAGTAAACAAGAGAATATTTCTAAGGCCAGCGAGACAATTCTTTTTATGAAAGAACTAATTGTTAATTCCTTTATTTAACGTTATTGTGTCAAAGTTTATTCGAAACTAAACGCTGTTAACTATTGCACGTGGAATTGTTATCAGACTACCTTGTCATCATGTTCCTTACTGTTTCGTGCGAAAGGAAAAATCGGGCCGATCAAGTTTGGAATTTCCAGTAAGTTTTCTATTCGTCGAAACACCATAAAATAGTCATGTCCAATTTTAACGTCTTCGAATCCATTGTAATCGTAAGTAATGTTAAGTGACGATCGATGCGTTACGAATGCGTTATAAAATTACAAAACCACCTGTCAGTTGATCGCATTATCGTTATAAAACTGTGATATGCGACGGAAGCGGAACAATTTCTACTTCAAAGAAAAAGTATGTATAGCGAAAGAAAAATCGTTCCATCCCTATAGAACGTTTAGCGAAGTGCACAATCACGTTTCACAGTCCCTCGATACTCTCCTGAACGCACAGTTTTGCATTCGTTACACGATTCAAACTCAGCGAAGCAAAAGGACACGTCCAGCGCTAGTTATCGAACACGTTCAACTTGCCGCCGAGATTGACATTGTTCTCTTGTTCTCGTGGAAGGAGCAAGTCAATTGATAATGAGTTGCGCGATAACGCGCGAAAAGTGAAGGAAAAGAAAGACGCTGCGTAAGAAGAAAGATGCAAAAGAAGACGAAGAAAGGGAGAATAACGCCTGCTCAGTTTACGAGAAACGTGTGTCGAGGTATTGAAGTCGATTGACGTGATGTCGTGGGGGCACGGTGAAAACGTCCCACTTCACCGCACAATAAACTCTCGCGGTATCGTTATGAAAGCGAAGCCGTATATAACACGCAGGTACACAATAAGTTTCCGTTGCTCCAATTGGTCGTTAAAATGGTTACTCGAGCCACTTCGAGCATATTGATCCTATGTAACACGCCGACACAATCCTCCTATTGACAGGCCAGGTGTCTGTCGTATTGTGTCGTCAGCCTTCATTTCGCAGTGAAATTACACCGACGAGAAGTAGAAATGACATTAGCTAACAAGCCTGGCTATTCTAATTCGAGAATACCAGCTTCTTTCGCAATTCAATCGTTCAATTCGTTGCAGTATGTTACGCATTTCCTTCGTCTTCTAACAGATCCAGCAAACATTGATCTAAACAGAACACACGTGATGATTAAGTAGTACATGCATTCAACGATCTTCGTCCTTTAACCGCCAATTTCTCCTTTGTTTCTTCAAATTTATGCACTTCAATACTCGAGTAATTTAAGCAACACGATTATTAATCTCGTATATTTATTTAGATTTCTCGTTGTATCCTTTCCATGTTTCCATTTTCTTTGTTTCTTTCCGTTCAAGCTGCCCAAGTAGTAAGTACACTACAAGTACGCTGAATCGCTACGTTTGCTCCTTGGATGGAAGCGTTACGTTACTACGAAACAGAAATGCGATATTTGCAAGTATCCGATGTATTGTATATGCATACGTACATATATCCGTAGACGTACCAAACGGAGTCTTTGTATCTTTTGTGTTTTTGATTGGTATGTGTGCGAATGGAAAAATAAGAAGAGAGATATAACTTTTTATACCGAATAAACGAAAGTAAGGGAACAGTGAAGAAGCAAGAAAGTGAAAATCGAAGAAAAGAATTTTGAACATTGATAGAAAAAATTGTTACATAAATACAAACCACCTTATTTGTTTTTCTTTTTTCATGCACGTGTAACAAATACGACATCGCCTTCAATATTTTAACGTAGTACCGATAAAGTATGTTTGCGGTCGGTTGTATTCTAAACAAAAATGCTGTCTGTTCTAAAAAGTAACGTGGTCAGTTTATTACTTGACTACTTTTGAAATGAGAAGAAAGTGGTTGCGCGTCGTATTCTGCGGAAGATACACGTATTTCACGAAATTACTACTAAAAATGAGCAAAAGGACGTATATAAAGGATAATTATGAAAATGACAATCATACTGAAATATAAAACGATAAAGTATAATTTTTAACACTTTATAGTACTATATTAATTGCGTATATGCTTGAACAAATTTTAACACTTACACAAAATTGTCACCTTATAATGCACGTTCTAATTAAAGTGATTCGTTCCATTCGAAAAAATGCAATAATTCTAGTCCGTCCGTTTGGTACATCAATTCTGGATAAAAATTTCACATTTCGATTTACTGTAATAGCGAGACCCGACGGCTCCATGCGTTGTTCCAAGTTCTATGTAAAACATCGAAATTGCGACTTACGTTGATCAAAGTTTTGAAAAGAGAGGAAGATTGGAAAGATGAATAAATGAAAGGAACGTTTCAAATTGATATCTATTGGTCGAGAAGATTTGAATTTGTATTTTCTTTAACGAAGGAACAACAATTACGTGAAAGTATTGAGTCTAAACTAGTGATAGAATATTTAACGTAACAGAAAGCGGCTGGACCGTGAATATGTAAAATGTTTCAGTTTCGATGAAAATACTGTTTTATAAAACGGAATACGAAGAGATATCTTTGATCTTGATTTTCTCGATGTTTTCTGAAATCATTTTTATTCGAACATACACACACACCTGCGAGACAGAGAGAGAGAGAGAGAGAGAGAGAGAGAGAGAGAGAGAGAGACAGAGATAGAGACAGAGATAGAGAGAGGTTGTCCCACGCAAGTGTCACAAAATTTCATAACTTTCCTTGAACTTTACAGAAAATTGTTTTAGTCAACAGTTGAACTATATTCGTGTGTGCATAACTTTCGTAAAGCAAAGTTTCTTTGTCTAGATTTTTTTCAAAGATACGAATGTTACTTTTTGTTTTTTGAACGAAACTATAGAGTTCTTTAATATTGTTTATTGAAACAAATCGTGAGAAATTTAACAACTATACATATGTTACAAAAGTAACACAAATAAGATATAAAAAGTGAACAGAAGTTGTAGAACGTCCGGGCATATCAAGGCGTTCGCTTCAGAACATTTAAGGTTTTATACGTTATTTGTGTTTTTTGTAATACATTTATAGAATATTTAAAGAATGCTATAGGTTTGTATAAAAAATAAAAGATAACGAAGGTTACGCACACATAAATGTAGCTCAACCTCTATCTAAACCAATTTTTTGTAAAGTTCAAAGGGAGTCCTGCAATTTCGTGGCAATATTTACGTGGTAAACCCTGTATAAAGTATGTTCGGTAACTCTTGGAAGAAATTTAAGAAGCAATTCTAGAAGCCAAAAAAGACGAAAATCAGGAATAAAGAGAATTATGTTTGGGGCTTTGTTTTTCAGTTGTTAACAATTCAAATCTGCGCCTGAAACAGGCAAGTTCCATGCGTCGCGTCGGTTTAGACCAGATTGCCGCGCGACCGGTACGCAGGCCAGTGCCGTACCAAACGAAGAAAGACACGCTTAGCTGGTAATAGAAGGTTTTGCGAACGTTTTGCAATGACAATCCAGCGTAAATCGTAGAACGACATTAAACCTGCCTACTCGCGTGGAATTTTCAAGTAAAGGGGGTGAATGCGTTTTCAGTTTCAAAATCTTGCAGATATAATATACATGGGCACACATTATGGCTGTTCAACAAGAGCGCTCACAACATTAAAATCTGATTTTAAGTACATTAGATAATACCTACTGCATCTATAAAATTTCATCACTTCTCTCTGTTAGGGGTGTTAAAAGAAATAGCAGAGCCTAATTTGATGTTTGAAATTATGAAATTATACAGGATCCGGCGGAAAGATCTGACGGTTTTGTTAGGTAAAAGTTTTTATACCAAAAATAAATATATTCTGGTAAGGATTCTATTACAGCAGATTGTAGGATAATCTTTTATAGTATAGATTCATTTAACTAAATCTACAATCTTTAATGAAAAAAAGATAAAGCATACATGTGTCTTAAACAGATCAGGTCGGGTCTTTTTGCTAGATCCTGTATGAATTTATGTCTTGGCATTTATGTTGATCACATACATATTTCTCCATTTAAATGCACGAATAAAGTCCTGTCACAAAACATACACTGTACTTCCTACTGATAGAGCTAATGTTCCTATAGCCAATTGTGTTAAACTAGGGTATCTTCTGAGGGATGCAGTTGGTGCTTCCTTTGCCTCTTTTTATGTAGCAGGGTTTACCACATCAATGTAATCAGCTTCCCCTTTTCTGGCCTGTAATATATTTACTACCTTTGAGACTTTGTTCTCTTTTCCCAGGTTCCTGTAATATTTGAGAGATTCTAACATTACGCGAATCCAATTCAAGCCCCAGTGACACACAAATAAAACGATTGCTATAAACATTCCCAGAGGAACAGGTAATACAAGTTGTCTGCATTGCAATATACATATAGCCATTTTATAGACAATACATACCACAATCAAAACATTCAAGCTTACTAATTGTAAGTACAAATTCAGGTAACAATAGCATTATAGTCATAAAAATGAAGATTATTTTTTTCATTTTTTATATTGTTTTTCTCTGTCCTTTTCTTTACTTTAACACTATTCAGTTTGTACTCAAGCGTGCTGCTGTGATCATGTCACGTGTGTTAGGTAAAAGTAGAACCAAAGGTAGTTTTAGGTGCTGAATATAATCGTAGTGATATTTTAATAATTCTTTATTAACGACTTGCCACTTTTGAGAGTACAAAGTACATACTTACGTACTCCGCGACAATATTAACCCCACAAAACACCTCGGGAGGGGTATAGTTCGTTTGGCGGAAACATCTAACGCTTTGTCGCCTCTAGTGATCTGGTTTGGACTTCGCTACGCTTGCCAGACGTGTTTGATGTGCCTCTTTCTTTTTAGGAAGAAATCGAAGCCGCTAACACGTGTGTATGATAACCCTGAGATGATTCTTTAAATGGAAAGGCATTTAACCTCTTTACTCGAAAATTCAATTATGCGGATTTGTATTGTTGCAAATAAGCAGGTTTAATATCGTTATACGATTCACGTTTGATTTTAATTATAAAATGTTTGCAAAATTATGTCAGCTTGTGTGAGCGTGTCTTTCATGTTGTGAAGTGGATGAAGGAGAAATTTCGAAATAGTTTCCTTGATTCAATAACCCTCAAGCTAGTTTCCTATGACGTTATTTTTTTTATTTTAAGCTTTTTACAGTCAAAAGATGGGAACTGTTTCAGCGTATATTGTGCCTTGGAATTATAATAACTACTGCTTGTGGTAGATTTCCGGGTTTATATACCAATTTTAAGTAATATGGTGGGAGGATCACGTTGACCTCTGTCTCTTAAGAAATTTGGGGGCTGTTATGGGCGATGGGATAATGCCTCACTACGAGAGATTCTGGAGTGATCCTTAGTGCCTTAGGATTTGGGGTCTCCGTAGACGATAAAATAGTGCCACACTATCAGGAGCCCAGATGCTGTCCTAAGGGTTTCAGACTTTGGGATTAAATACTTGTTGCGGTGAAACGTAACGAATGAGCGTCTAGCGAACGAGGTCCGTAGATACTCGATCGTTTTCGGAGAATATGCGCTTGGGATAGAAAATAAAGGTACGAACACGTTTACGGTGACAGCAATTCTGAATCTTGATTCTTGGTTCCAGTAGTTTTTATAATATGATAGTGAGGCGGTGAGGTAGTGGGGTTGTTGTCCAGTCATCTGTTTTCGAGGGTTTCTATCTAGTTGGTTCTGAATAATGGTCCAAGGTGCGGGTGTCTCACTGATGCGTCACTCCAGAAAAGAGCGTGCTAAGGACGCGTTGAAAGGGTGTTCGCGATATCTATTAGACCAGTGTCGTTCAGTAGGTCTTCAGGCGGGCAAGAGCACCCGCCGATGCCCGCGGGCAGAGCTGAGGACGAAGTCGCGGGCTAGTGATGTCACATACATTAAAGTGGAGTGGCGGAAAGACGCTTGTGGTAGGGGTATAGGTCCTTTCTAAGATGGGCGATGGTTACTAACTACATCAGAGCTGCTTAACTTCTTGCTCACGAGCAAATTTCCCCTCCCGAGGTTCCCCCACTATGCGACTGAGATGATCTCGCTCGAGTTGCGTGGCGGCGGAAGGACGCGAGAAGGAGTCCTTCCACCACACTCCAGCGACTGCCTTTTGTTTATGTTACACATTCTGCGTGTTCGTACCAGTCATTTCGTACCAAAAAACTATCGCTGGAGTTGTGGTGGGAGGACTCCTCGCGTCCTCCCGCCGGGCCGCAACTCGAGCGAGATCATCTCAGTCACATAGTGGGGGAACCTCGGGAGGGGAAATTTGCTCGTGAACAAGAAGTTAAGCAGCTCTGGCCTAATACGCTGCCCGTACGGGCAATGACTGAACGGCACTACTGTAGAGTATTCTCAAGATCATCGTGCGGCTATCTAACCTACACCGGCGCACAAAGATTGCCTGCTTCAGGCGCAGATTTTATTTCTTAATAATTAATTAACGGAGCCTCGGACGTACTTTCTTCATTCTTGATTTTCGTCTTAGAATAACTTCAAAAATCGACCCTCCAATTTAATAAGGTAAACAAACACCCTCTATACGAGCCATACCACGTTAAAACGCACAGAATTGCGGATTTTTTTCAAACTCATAGATTTGTTGACAGTCTCGAGAAACTAAACTGTGTACAATTTTAGCTTCCTATCTCACACGGTTTTCGATATATTCAATGTTAAAGTCTTGAAAAATTGGACGAAATCAGCGGACATGTTATCATTTTAATCCCTTAACCTATAACGTGTCAGACTCGTGGCAGAGATTTTGATCAAGATGTTACAAAAATGGTTATATTAATAAGAAAAATTAATTGTAATCGAAACTTTCGTTTTAATTTATAAGATCGAGGATTGCTAAATGTAATTAATCTGTGACATATTAGCTTTTGTTACCTGATAGAGTACTAAAACAGTAAATGGCTGACGCTTAGGTGCTTAGTCAGAAAAGAAATCATAGGTTAAGGGGTTAACCGCAATGTTTCAGCTGTGTTTATAGGTAATGCTCCAATCTTCAGCTCATTTTCAAGATAAAGAAATGCTCTTTTCAAATATGTATATAAAATTTTATTTGTTATTAACAAATATAACAATAATCAATACTAAACTTTCAACTATTGATTTCACGCTATTTTCACCCGTACATCAATTTGAAAACATACCATTGGATTCCTCAAACTGTAACATGTAATTCTTTAGCTTTAAAATGAGTCCAAGATCGAAGCATTATCTTTAAACATATTTCATTAAACAGATTTCGTCCAATTTTTCAAAATTTTAACATTTACAGAAAGCTAAAATTGTATACAGTTTAGTTTTTTGAAGCTATCAACAAATTCTGTGAGTTTGAAAAAAATTTGTGCCTATGACCGCAATTCTGTGCGTTTCGACATGGAGTGGCTCAATATCTCCGAATTATGATCAAACTTGACGTTCGTAAATATATTGTTTTTTTTTTTTATTCGAACATAT
>NW_017100493.1:130089-131961 GCF_001263275.1 Habropoda laboriosa | reverse complement strand
TATATGAAAGCTTGATTGTTTTATGCTATCAGTTCTTATATTTAGACATACTATACGCAAAATATTTCTCCAAATTTGTTGCAAATAAAATTGGTCACATTGTAAGTTGATAAATCGGTCAAAGATATGTCTAGTTGTAATTAATCTAGCAATAACGTAAGAAAGAATATCGTCATTGTGTTTACTAGTGATACATATATTATTTCAATGTTTTAAGGAAAGTTTTCATTATAATATTATAATGGTAATACACGATGTTAAATAATCGTAAATTCCTCGAATGAATTAAGTTGACTGACGATTGTAACGTCGCGAGCGCGACGCATCAGAATTGGATTTAGCAGAGTTTCAAGTACAGGACGATATAGTGATTTATTTTTACACTTCACGTGTGCGTGCATATATTTAAAAATATGTAGTAGGTGTCAGTATAAATGAACTTTAAGAAATTTAAGGTAACGAGCTATGATGAAGTTGCAATAGCTGCAGCAAATATTCGGTTTCAAAAATGGAGATTAATACACAACATTAAAAAGACGAAAACCTCTTGATAGTTTAACATAATTATGCAAACAAAAGAGAATCAGCCTATGTCTGATAAACTCTGCTTAATCCAAATAATTCGAACTTCATATCGTTCTGTTAACTTAATTTACTAACTTGATCCGATATCCTTAACAAAACGGACCATGCTTTGGAAAAGAATATACGGATCACGTAATAAATATACGCGTATTTGTTATAAGTTTGTACGACGTACTATTATATAGATTATATTTAAAAGTGAATTGATTTGAAAAATTTGTTCAAGATCTCCTTCGAAAGCTTCAATTTTTTCTACCTTTACCTATAATGATCAATAGTGATGAGATTAAGTATCGAGTAGGTGCGAATTTCTACGACTATAGAGGTTCAAACTCTGCATAAGGATTTCAGGAAACGGAAAGCGTACTTTCAAATGGACTCAACCCTAAAGGAGATAGATTCGAAGTTTCTATGAGTGTTTTAAATAACGAAAACAGAACTTTCAAGCAGCGTATTACAGCAAAATTCTACATTTTTTCAAATCATCGACTTTTTCAAAAATATATCTCGTCTTGTAAAATAGCATCATTACTTTCAGCTCCCTTTCGTATATTTAGCGAAACTCGTGCTATGTATGTATATTTGTCGCATTTGAATCTTTTGCTGGGTATACAGTAAATTGTCCATAAGTGTCAGTCCGCATGGAAGCTAAACCTGACACTTGTAGAGACAGCGACTATAATTGGGGCCACGATATAGCGAGGTCGTAAATTAAACTCTCAAGAATCGGCATCGATTGATGTTGCGGCACTCAAGGCCGTGTGTTGCAGTCTGTTTGAGGGTTCCAACAATAAACGAATGGTAGCATATGATTTGGTACTTCAAGTAGAAAATGGTATTTCATTTACAAATGGAAAATATGTTAATATTAAAGCTACACAATCCTTTTGCATTTTCTATCTGCATCTTGTAACCGTACTTCCAAATGCGGCTTTTCCCAGAAGAAAAAAACCCTAAATTGTCCTAGCTGAACTCAATTTTCAGTAAATATATTAGAATCAGTTTGACTTTCGCTGGATACAAGAATTCTTTGTACGGTCCTGACCATGGTTTCAAGTACTTATCTGCTCGTATTTCTGTCAATTTCGGGGTCCCGGCAGCTAAAACATGTTTACTTTGACGCCTAACCGATTTTACAACCTCGCTATATCGTGGCCCCGACTATAAATGTTGTTCAAATTATATCGTGTTTGATATCATTTTCATCAGAAAAATCTCAACAACATGTTAAAAAAAATTTCAGATGAAAAAAAGTAAAATTAAAGAAATTATATTTTTCTATTATGA
>NW_017100493.1:127090-129259 GCF_001263275.1 Habropoda laboriosa | reverse complement strand
CCGTTTGGTTGCCAATTGTTTATCACATAGAGTCGGCCTACCTCCACGTAAAAGAAAAAAAAATGTAGGGTCGACTCCAAAAAAATAGATTATTAATTACGGTAAACTACTGAGACGGTTTAATTTAGGGTGAGCATAGTGCACGGGTGTAGTGCACTCGTTCCAAATCAGCTCACAATATACAATAATAAATCAACTAACTACTTAACATGCAATTCATGCAAATTCCTTGGATGGTAAATTATTAGTAAACAAAATTCAATATCAGAGAAAATATATGAAAAATTTCAAATTAAAAATTTCAAATTAATTTCAAATATTGATGGTTATACTGTAACGAAAAAGCAACCTCTCAAAGTCATTTCAATATCCTATTCGACAAGTCTGAAGAACAACGATGACTAAAATTCAAATGTTTATTTCCCTAAACCTTCAAAATAATTTCGAAATATTTTATTCGAAGCGGAGTATTCCAAGTCAGTATCGACAATTGAAGAAATTATTTGATTGTATTTAAAAGAACCGAAAGCAGAATATTTAAAGTCTGATATTAAATGTCTAGCAAGTACCAGTAATTGGTAAAATGATTTATATTTGTTTTAAAAGGAAAATTTCTAATAGGTATTAGTTAAAATGAATTGTTATTCAGTCTACTGTATTGAAATTCTAATTGATTCTAATGTATACAAGTGTTACAAGAAGGCTGAGTGTGTACAGGGTGGACACTGACTCTAGTATTTACTAAAATTCAAAAATTCTCGTATAAATTCCGAAAATAGATTATTAATTACGGTAAACTACTGAGACGGTTTAATTAAGGGTGGGCATGGTGCTGCTTTAGTTTGAAATGATTTATAAACACATAATTAACAGAGGAAAAACCGTGAAACGGCAAAACGTCTACATTCTAATTGTTATAACATGTAAACAGAACTTTAAATTTAGTGTAAACAGAAAAAATATATAATACAATTTATTTCACGGTATTGCAACAAATAAACGTTGAATCAATATTTAATTCGTATAAAAACAATTATTTAACGTAATAATTTTACCTTCACTATGGCTATTTTTAATCTACGACCACAGGTCAACCTGATTTCTAATCCTTACGAACTTTAAATTCAGTCTAAACTGAGAAAATATATAATACAATTTATTTCACGGTATTGCAACAAACAAACGTTGAATAGATTCTTAATTCGTATAGAAACATTTATTTAAAATAATAATTTCACCTTCACTATGGCTATTTTAAATTTACGACCAAGGGTCAACCTGATTTTTAATCCTCCGAACTTGATTTCACAACGAGAAAGTAATAAGATCGTTGAAACGTACTTATTTGTCAAAGAAACTTGCAAAAATGTATAAATAATAATATGTAATGTTTTAACAAATTTTTGGAAGTATAAATTAATAATAAAATTGTGAAAATTAATAAATTATACGTTATTATAACATTAATAGAATTATGACTAAACCGAAGTTCGAAGTCGAGTATTTAAAGTCTGATATTACGTGCCTAGCGAGTGCCGGTAATTGTTAAAATTTGTTTAATAATTAGTAATAGAAATTCTAATTGATTCTAATGTATACAAGTGTTACAAGAAGGCTGAGTGTGTACAGGGTGGACATAGACTAGCTAGTAGCCCCCGACCACTCTATTCACATCTCAGAACCTTCAGGTCAAAATACGCCGCGAAGTGTCTAGGGCCCAGTATAAAGGGTAAATGATTTCGCGGGACATCGGCGGGTCCTTATATACCTGCGGTACCCTCTCCCCAAAGTCATTAGCAAAATCGTCGGTTAGGTCAGGCGGGAAATTTTCGCGGGAGATTTTCGCGGGAGATTTCCGATATCGTAACACGGTATAATTTATCAATTTTCACAATTTTATTAAAAATTTATACTTCCGACAATTTGTTATAACATTGCATATAACAATTTATACGTTTTTACAATATTCTTCAATGGAAACATAGGTTTTAGCGTTCTCGTTACTTACTCGTGGTTAAATTAATTTCGTAGGGATTAAAAATCAGGTTGACCTGTGGTCGTAGATTAAAAATAACCATAGTACAGCTAAATTTATCGTGTTAAATAATTCTTCTTACACGAATGAAAAATGTATTCAACGTTTGCTTGTTACAATACCATGAAATAAAT
>NW_017100493.1:123995-126576 GCF_001263275.1 Habropoda laboriosa | reverse complement strand
AAAGCGATATATTATGAAATTAAATTAATCACTCAATAAGTTTTAACGTTAGATTGTTTCCTCGATATGGCCATGGTGGTCATCAGTGACTGGAATGCCTCAAATGTTTAGAATAATTCAAATAAAATTAATGTTGTCAACTAAAAATTTTGAACGTCATAGCTAGCTAGACATTATTTTCAATTGAAAAAAAAAATTATAAAGCATAATCCTATAATCCTATGCTTAAAATGTATTTTCTTGTGGCCGCCTGACAGCAACCTGTAAATCTGGCGTGACAGTGAACGTGTTAATAAGTAAATGTTGTTCAAATTACAAATTGTTTGATGTCATTTTCATCAGAAAAATCTCATCAATATGTTAAGTAAAATTACGGGATAAAAAAACGTAAAATTAAAACAGTTGGTATTTAAATCGGTTGGTTGCCTCGACTCACGTTTCATCCTTATCTTTTATTCGCTGTCCTTGTCTACGTTCGGCAAACTACAATGGCGAGCGCAAGGCTCGAAAACGTAGTCGCTGACTCTACAAGTGTCAGGTTTACCTTCCTTGTGTCTACGTTCGGCAAACTACAAAGGCGGGCGCGAGGCTCGAAAACGTAGTCGCTGACTCTACAAATGTCAGGTTTACCTTCCTTGCGGACTGACACTTGTGGAGAATATACTGTATTCTCTATTTCACCGTGATGAAGAAATTTATGGAGCCCCATAGATCTGTTCTCTGTCTTCGTTAATTATGTACCAAGTGACGATTATTTAATGTCGCTTCTCATTCGCCACTCGATTGCAAATGGTTAACATGCTTACAGCATATTGTACAACAAAAGGGATATCAAACAAAATTCCAAATATCCAAAAAATTGTTACTTCGTTTTTGCAAGTTTAATTTATATAGTGTCCGAATATTTTTTTGATCTCAGAATTAGCGATTACTTCGTTCCTCTCTTATTATTTAAACAACTATGCTAAACGAAATAAATAATTTTTATATTTTTGTTACACTAGAAACTGTAATGCAACGTCGCATAATACACTTTTTTTTTGTTTATTACACCTTTACGTAAAATACATAGCGGAATATTCGAAATTATACTGGTGACCGAATATTTTTGTGACCGACTGTACTAAACGTGATCTTCCGATACCGAAGTTATGATTACGAATAAGTACCCTATTTCATCGAGAATTGCACGTGAAATTGGAAAATATAATAAACGAAAAGAGGAATAAACTAAATACATCACAAACCAAATATTATTTTTAAACAATTATAAATACAAAGAGTAATAACTTGTTAACATTAGATAGACATATTTCTTAAAACTTGTTATAAAAACTCAGTGAAAGTGCCTTTTTAACTTTCATGATCCCAGTTCTACTTGAAAGAGGTTTAATTTTTTCTCACACGAAAATATCTATAAGTACATTTGAAACCTGCAAGTACTCATTTTGAGGTTCGAAACCAACATCTGTAGATAGAATCCCTTGCAAGTACAACGAATGAACTGTTATTTCGTAAAAGAGATATACGAACTCTGTACAGTAGAACTTGGGTAGAGGAATTGATACACAGAATCATAAGTACACATTGAACTTCAACTCATCACTAATGGTCAAGTGAGGCACAATCTCATCACTTTGACGACCGTGTTGTGCTTATTGTATAACATTATAAAAAAAAGCAATTGACAGTGAAAATGTTCTAACTCGCTGAATTTTAAAATATAAAACATACCTCGTATGGTACTATTACAATTCGCGTTATTACATATTCATTCCTTATGAAATGATTTTTATCGAATCAGTTATGAGTAACGACTGAGTTGCAAGCGGTATTAAGGATTTAAAGAGAACAAATTTGTGTTATATAATATTCTATGTGTTCATATTGTAAACTGAATTATATCTGCCGAAATGTATTATAAGAATCAATACTTTCTGCGTTTTAGTAGATAAATCTCATTGTGCATTACGACCGAAACAATATCAAAAGTAACGATAACAGAGTTTCGTTATGTCGAAGGTAAGGTAAATACTTCGGAATATCCAAGCAAAGAATAATAATACTCGGTTTTTAATACTTGTAAAATTTCAACTTAAATTGAATTTGATATAAGAGATGAAAATACATTTTATATGACATCTTAATTTATTTGAAATTAATGGACAAGGTTCCCCATTACAAATTTTATTTAGAAAGTTATAAATGACCATTCCATACTTCTACTGTATACAGAATACTTGAATGAAAGACATTCATATCGTTGATAAAATTAATCAATTATGTACAATGTTTCCTTAATGAAAAAAAAAATAATCAGGTGCTGCATACGCTTTATATTTCTTTTACCATTCAATTTTTATTACAATAAAGACATCGTTTATAAGTTACGTTCTTTTCTTGTCGTTTTATTTCTGACAAAATGAGTACAGTAAATTGTCCACAAGTGTCAGTCCGCAAGGAAGCTAAACCTGACACTTGTAGAGTCAGGGACTACGTTTTTGAGCCTCGCACCCGTCTTTGTAGTTTGCCGAACGTAGGACAAGGACAGCGAATAAAAGATAAGGATGAAACGTGAGTC
>NW_017100493.1:117039-123935 GCF_001263275.1 Habropoda laboriosa | reverse complement strand
ATAATTTGAACAACATTTACTTATTAACACGTTCACTGTGGGGTTGTTCAAATTATATCGTGTTTGATATCATTTTCATCAGAAATATCTCACCAACATGTTAAAAGAAATTTCAGATGAAAAAAAGGAAAATTAAAGAAATTATATTTTTCTATTATGAATTGTCGAGTCGTGAAATCTCGTAAAAGAAACCGAGTGGTGTAGCGTTACACTTTTGATTGACAGCGAGCGAGATAACATAGGCGCAGCAATGACGCAGACCTAGGCATAGAACCATCTATACTGACACTTGTAGAATCCAAACTATCTGACACTTGTGGAGAATTTACTGTACATTTTTTCAAACAAGTAACTATATCTTTTAATGCTTCAACCGAAGCATTGAAGATAGCCATTACGCTCGAACATTTTCCTTAATTTCACATTAAAAATGTTTACCATCAGTACTGTGCATCGAATAACTTTTTACACACCTAAATCAGATGAAATACCAATTCTTTTCTTTTTTTTTTTTTTACTTAATTTGCAAATATTTTCATCAGTTATCATCTTTCCTTTAAGCTTACGATTAAGTTTCGTTTTATTCTTTTCTGCTGCAACTATGTTCCCGAATTAACTCTATAGGATATCTTTTGTATGAAAAATAAAACATGAAATGTGTCACGATCGTGAAGGCACATTGTCGTCTATATTGTCTTGGCATGAAGGGGAAGAAAAATTGTGTACATATTGTATACGTAATTGTAAAAAGATGCAATTAAAGGTATAGGATCGTTTTGTTGACAGCTTGACCAATACGAATAAGATGAACAAGACTACTGTGTACAATATAGAATTAACAAATTGTCGGTCATTACGAATGCCTATATAAAAAAATAAAAGGAAACTTTTCGCATTTGTACATTTGGCAACTGTGTAAAATTTATAGTTGTGCAATGATTATTATACGTATAATACTAGCGTCGATATTCATTATACTAAATAAATCATCGTGCCAAACGATCGATGAAACTTTTGATTGTAAATTCACGCAATATTTTTTTCAGGTATACAAAAATAAAATCTCTAAATTATTTCCACGAACTTGCTATTCCACATGCAAATTCCTGGTTGTTCAATTAAGTTCGTCAAATTACAAAAGGAACAGTATGAAACAGATTTTACATGTTGGCAATAAGATTACAAATAATGCAATAAGAAACATTTTCAGATAGTATGAATAATTCTGTTTCCTAAATAACGATGATTTTCTTTACTACAACAGTATTAATATTGAATTTCTCCAAAAAAGTGTAAAAGATATAAGTAAAATCTTATTTCTTTAAAGAAAAAAGTTATTTCACTATACAGTATTTTATCCAATGTAAGTCATCTAACTATTACAAGATCTGTCTGTTAAATACAACAATATTACATGTGTATAGGGTGAATATGGATTGTACGTACGGTTCATATTTGATTAAGGCTTCTACGCGGATCGTTGGGTTGATTCGTAAATAGCCTTGCGTATTGCACCCAATGTTCCCGGTATTCAAGGAAACAAAGGACAAAAATGCAAAACAAGCTGCAATGAATGCATTAATTGAAAAATGTAAGGAAGTAAAACCTTCGGTAAACAAAGATTTTGTTCCCAAAAAATACACAATATGAGGTGCAGCTTCAGAAGAGAGGTAAAAAAAGAATAAAAATTTCTATATCTACGGAAGCTTCAGCAGATTCCGTATATGTATGTATCAAACCTTTAGTACTTCGACATGCTGAGTTTTTTTACAGACTGTGAAGTACCGAGGAAGAGCACTGAAAATGTCACAATTAGTGACGATGATATTAGTTCAGAAGTTTCATATGATAAGAACAGAGAAGAGGTAAGTAGATATTTTTTAATATCTTTTAAATAAAAGTTATTTATTATTTTTTCAACCATTTTATTCATATATATTTGTTACAAACAAATTTATTAATTTGCAAAATTTATCATTTTCTCTTGGAAATCCACGGCTCCTACACTATTAAAATAATTTGAAAAATTTTCTCGAGCTTCTCGTGAAGGGATATTTGAAGCTCGCGGTGTTCGTTGCAATGGCATTAATGCTTCTATAGCTCTCCAAAGAGCTGGTAGGTATTATCATTGGTCCTGACCAAAAAATTAGGGCCGCTCTCAATTTTCAACATCTTTCGTGTTTTGACAGTATATGGAAGTCATAAACACTGTCTTTCTGCCTACATATCTGTGTGTGGACGGAGATCCCAGTACATATGTATACAGGGTGTCCCGTAACTCCTCGAACACCCGGAAATGGGGGGTTGCTGGGACTCTGAACAACTTTTTCCTTTACCAAAATGTTGGTTGAAGCTTCGTTTTTGAATTATTAACGAAAAACACTGGCCAATCAGAGCCCGCGCCCAGGCTCGGTAGCGCAGAGACTCATCCGCGCGCGATCGTGAACAAACGCGTACGCGTGACTTCTCGGTTATCAGTTTCTGTCACAAAAATTTGACTTTGCACCGCTATTTTTATAAGGCTTAAAGAAATGGTTTTTTGTCGTCATTCCAATATTTGTATACCTAACGGCGATGCGAAAAATGTGCGGCCGGCACTGTGTTAAATTAAGAATAATGTGGAATTCTTCGTTATTCATGAATAACAAATAAGTCGTTTAATAACTGTGTTCGATACTTTTATTCGTTATCCGAAAGGAATAAAGTGTTTTATTACTTATGAAAAACTTACCCATTCGTCCACGAATTAATCTGCTTCGACAGAAGTGGGTCAGTGTGTCGATCCTGACCTTTCCAGGCAATCCGAAACAGCTGATGTTACGGCCTCTAAGCCTTATAAAAGTAGCGGTGCAAAGTCAAATTTTTGTGACAGAGACCGATAACCGAGAAGTCACGCGTACGCGTTTGTTCACGATCGCGCGCGGATGAGTCTCTGCGCTCCCGAGCCTGGGCGCGGGCTCTGATTGGCCAGTGTTTTTCGTTAATAATTCAAAAACGAAGCTTCAACCAACATTTTGGTAAAGGAAAAAGTTGTTCAGAGTCACCCCAGCAACCTCCCATTTCCGGGTATTCGAGGAGTTACGGGACACACCGTATATGCAGGATGGGACACCGTGTCATAGAGCCAAATCTATCAGAGAATTGTTCTCATTGAGGAAACTCCCCATACTCTCATATCCACGCAACTCTCCCAATATGAATCCAATTGAGAATGTCTGGAGTTTACTTAAAACACTTGTATATACACACATCACCAGTCACCACATTAGCTGATTTAAAGAAAAAAATTTTACTGCACGCTCCAATACCTGTCGTCCACAGCGACGCTCGCCCGTCGAGCGTCTCCGTCCGCAAAGGGTTAAATTACCTTAGCCTTCAAATTTTACTAAAAATACTGTTGCGTGCGCATTTATAGGAACACCCGGTATGTAAATTTTTAGAAAGCATACTCATTAAGGACTACGTTCCTTTTTATGTATCAAACATATTTGTCTAGAGTCCCTTTTAGCAACGTTTACCTGCGTCTTCTTTGTTAAGAATTTTCGACCGATCCCGTACCAACGCTTTATTACTTTATTGCCGCCACCTACCTCGACTTAAACGTTAGCCTATTTTTTTTACGATAACCGTGTAACAAATTCTTACAAATATCCCCACCGAACACAGATGTCTGTCAACCGATAAAAAAATAGCTTTAGTTTCTGCCAATGAAAAATAATCAGCTTCCTGTATTCGACACACCCCTGGCGATTTTTGACGTCCAGGAAGCGACCAAGAAAAAACGAACAAGTCAGTCGTAAACCAGCAAGCATAGAGAGAACAATTAGAAAACATCAACCTCCTAAAAGTCTTCTTATAAGTTCTTTGCTCCTAATTAAGAAGAGCATCGCGAACCTGTCGACACCAACGAAGACAGACACGACGTGGCAAATACGAAAGATGTTGAAAATTGTGAGTGGCCCTAATTTTTTGGCCAGGAGCTGTACTTATTTGGTGCGTGCCGTCTTAAAAAATTATGTAACGAACAACATGCCAGTATTATGGCATCTACAAATGCGTATGGCAATTGTAAATTTGTCCCTTCAGGTGTTGTTGGGTTAGGCAAATTGAACTTTTTATTTATTAATATTTTATAAAATGCAGTCCCTTGCAAAACTCCTCCGGCTGAAATTTCTCCGTTCGTACCCGCATGTACATACCATCATAAATTCATATTTAGCGTTGACAATAGCCAACATAACAATACTAAATGTTCCTTTATAATTGTAATAATATGAAACACTATTGGCTGGTTTTGCAATTTGTACGTGTTTGCCATCGATTGCTCCGACACAATGATTAAATGACCAGAGAGATTGAAAATCGCTTGCAATTGACTGCCATTTTTCCTCTGTGGGTGTGGAAATTGAAAAGAAGAAGAATTTTTATTTATTTCAGAATCAAAATGATATCGATATAGAAGAGTTTTCAGAACTCTCAAGATCTTCTATATCTACAACTTCTTCAAGGAATGCACCAAAACGAAAAGTAGAGTGAGTTAGCAAAAAAAAAAAAGAAAACAAATCAATTGAACTTACTTACAAAACGCTGTCTGATGATACACAAGAAAAAGATTCTTTTAATATTACAGGGAAAAAAATAGTTTGTGACCTCGGACACAATGAGCGGCAGTGAGTTATAACACAGAAACCCTCAGGAAGATTCGAACATATCCACATAAACATTGTAGTTTCATCTATATAAGAAGGATTTAGATATTACCTTATCTGCATTGATCGCTTCACCCGTTGACCTAAGGCCATACCCTTAAAAGACCAAGAGGCACAAACCATGGCACAAGCATTTTACGAGGGATGGATCGTTCGTTTCGGGACACGCCCGTCCGCGTTACCATCGACCGAGGTAGACAATTCGAGTCACACCTTTTTCAAAATTTCAACCAATTAACAGGTACTATGCAGAACTGGAAAGATTGTTCACGAAAGGAATACGGGTCTGATTGAGTTGTATCCCCATAAATCCACCTTCTCTAACACAATCATAGAAATAGAGCCCGTGTATTGTCATTATTGGCCAACGCGATAACATCGACCAATCGGATCATTTGAAATTGCGTAACGTGAGATTTAAGCCGCGCGAGTGAAGTACCCCTCTTGAAATGTACCGTTCTGCGAGAAATCTTTCCAGCTCTGCATTGTAAGTACCGTCCACTTAAGGGTAACAGCCTACTACCCAACAGCAAGCAAGATGGAGGAGTGATTTCACCGGCAACTAAAAGGAGCAATTCGCTGCCATTCAAACACCCGTTAATCGGAGGTTCTTCCCACCATTTTGCATGGCATATTCGCAGCCTGGCGGGAAAACTTACAATCAACTGCGGTAGAATTGGTGTACGGCGATACATTACGCCTACCCGCCGAATTCCTGTCGCCCCGACTGATCAAGGCCGATCAGGACCCGACCGATTTTGTCAAGAGGTGCGAGAGCATTTCCGTGGCATCACCCGCTTAAAATGGCTAGTCACAGGGGCAATTGGTACGTAAAACGCATTCAGCGATTTGGAGGGTATGAAATCAAGTTACTTAGTTACCTTTCTAGATAAACAAGTAGAGCGGTTTTGGAAGGTTGAAGAAATTCCGCATAAACAATTCTTTTCAGTAGAGGAATTAGAATGTGAGAAACACTTTACAGATAATACTTATTGAGAAAATAATGGTCGTTACGTAGTTTGTCTATCCATTAATGAAAGGAAGGAACTTTTAGGTGCATCTGGAAGTATTGTATTGAAGCGTTTCAAAGAAATGTTTTCAAGATCAATCGAGAAATTCGGAGTGAAATACGTGAATTGTACTGGGGACGGTGACTCCAAACATACAAGGCTATTTTAAATATGAATCTATATGGTGATGACTGTCCAGTAATACAAAACGAGCGCGTTGGACACGTTGAAAAAAGAATGGACACGTGACTCCGAAATATAAAAAAAGAAAAAGACCTCGGCGAAAAAGGGAAATTAACCGATGTACTGATTAGAAAATTAACGAAATATTATGGACTGGCTATTCGAGGAAATGTAAATTCTGTGGAAGATATGAAAAAAGTAATAAAAACAACACTGGATCATTTGACCTCCATGAATGAAAATCAAAAATATGAAAATTGTCCGCCCGGAGTCAATAGCTGGTGTGAATGGCACAAGGCTGAGGCAGCTGGTGGAACTGAAGCTTATGAACATCTCCCTCCATTTCACTCGGATGTCGTGAAATATTTGCTTCCTATACATATGTATATAAAGACCTATCAAATGATGAACTTCTGACAAGCTGCTTAGGTAGACACACAAAATTTCATTGAAAGTTTCAACTCTACTGTGTAGCGTTTAGCTCCTAAGTACTTGAATACGAGCTCGAAAATTATCCTTCCTTCATCGCCGCATACGTCTTCAATGAAGGGTACAGCAGTGTATTGAAGATGATAAACCTGTTGGACATCAGAATTGGATTAACAGATCAAAATTTTGCACACACATACGACAAGCAGCGACTTGTAGAGCAGCACCGTTGTAATCTAAGCAGCTCAAAACGCGATTTTTCAAAACAGGTTTTTTTTAATTTGTGTACACGATAGAGAAAAATCTAATAAATCAATTGAACTGTTTCTAGGCTTGTTTTATAAATAATTAGTATCTCTTCTAGTTAAACTAAAATGTTTTTGAAAAAAGTTAAGTTACATTATTTTTTTTGCAATAAAAAGTTGAAATTTTTTCGTGAAAATCGTAACTTTTGTTTCTAAGTCGTATAAAATTTTTAATTTTGGCTTTTCTTTTAATTTTTTTTAGTTTAACTAGAAGGTAGTTATATAAAATTAAAGAAGAAGATTGGTTTTTTTGTTTCAGA
>NW_017100493.1:111476-116891 GCF_001263275.1 Habropoda laboriosa | reverse complement strand
ATAAAAACTGAAGATTTTTTTAATAAAAAAATTATTTTATGTAGTTGAAGTGTGTAATAAAATGTCCCTAAAATTTGAAAGTGATTGGTTTTATTTTAGCTAAGAAAAAAATTTCTAAAAATGATTTTATAGCCTTATCATCCCATCAGTTTTCTTATCGGTGAATCACTGTTAAATTTGCCTAAGCATGTTACTTCAGATATTCTGAATAACAAATTGTCTGTATGACAACATATAACTAAGATCAAACAGCATTTTTGGTCCAGATGGCAGAAGGAGTATCTGCAGGAACTACACCCAGAAAAAAATGGAATATGGGAAACCGTACACGCATCAAGGAGGGAACTCTGATGGCTATCAGGGAAGATAACAGTCCGGAGATTTCCAATCTTCATTGGAGATGAACGGTGCAAGCACTGCTCACGCGAACCGTGTACAATGCATTTTTCAGGACGTCTCCAACTTTGTTCGATCGAATCCACTCGTGCTGGAAGTGTGCTTCCCTCCTCTCGTAAAATAAAACGTTATTGAGTTAAATACTGGGGGTGGGAGATTGATTTAGCTAATATTCGGTCGTTACATATGAAATGTTCGATTTTTAACGGTAACTTTAAAAGGATATAATTTTTATAAAATTAAACTTTATTAATCAAAATAAGCACCATTGCAATCTACACACTTTTTTCATTAATTTACAAGCTTTTTGATTCCATTTTGATAGGAACTTGGGTTTCTAGAGCCGATAAATTGTTCAAAAGCATTCTTGACAGACTCTTGATTGCAGGTTTTCTATCGAAAATATAGAGATTGAGGTGAAGTTTCATATTTCAAGGTGTTGAACTTCTGCGTCAATAATTGTGGCACGTACGGCCGAGTATTGTCACGAAGCGGGACAGGTCCTTTCCGATTGACTAGTGCGGATTGTTTTTCGTAAAACTTCTGGTGTACGGCTTCAACTTCAGCACAATATTTTGCTGTTGTAATTGTTTCACCTGGGTTTAAAAACTCGTAGCAGATGACACCGATCATTGACCACCAAACAATAAGCGTAGCCGCGCTTTCGGGCATCCAGGGTTCCGAGGCTTGCGCCTATTACCCCATTCGGCTTCAATGCCCACTCTGAAGTTAAACCAAACAAGAAGACATAGACTGGCAAATTTCGTGTACGGGCTCCACTTCGTGCTTTTCAGGCCTAGAACGTCCAAGCTGCCTGCTCTAAGTCCTATAAGGAGTTTTATCTTAATGATCCTAGCCCTGACGCCGAAAATAATTTCTTGGCGACATTGGCGCGAAAGCAAATTCTCGGCCTTCCTTACCCTTCATCTTGGCTTGGTGGACACCCAATACGAGCCAGAGGTGTAGCATAGTATCTCGGTGGACAAGGCCGAGTCGCAGCATCGTCGTTTGGCCTCTTCTTTGAAGAGTTCGCCCTGCCAACACGATGAGGTAGATGTCCACGACTTGGAGTATCCCCCTCTCTGGACAGGGTAACCGCCAAACAACCGCCTAACCATCATCTTCTTCGGGTGTAAATTTGAGTTTGCTACATGTCGTGCAGATTTATCGATGTCTGACCATTATGACGAACGTTGTCGTTTATCATATAGGATTCATTTTTTATTGCAAGTGATAATGCGATCCAGAAATGGCTCTCTACTTTTACGCAAAAGCAGGGAGCTGTAAGCTTCTTGACATTCAGTTTTTTGTAATTCATTAAGTTCATGCGGTATCCACTTATCCAGTTTCTTAATTTTACCAATTAATTTGAGGTAAAGGGAAACCGTTGCAGTACTTACACCTAATTCTCTTGCGAGTTCTCGGGGTAAGACTTTACCAATACCCCCCCGTTTTTAGCATATATACGTTACTTTACTCGTTTTGACATGCTGAATATGAATATTGAATCCGTTTTCGGCGGAAATGGCATATGCATTACCTACAAATTTTTTAGAAATAATTTCAACTTTGAACGTGTTTTCTTTGAAACCTAACCCAAACCTGTGTAACTTAAAACTAACCCAAACCTAACGGAAAATCAAACGTAAATCTAATGTAAAGAAATTTGGTGGTACGAAACGAGAGGTACGCATGCCGAGACGTACACGTGCTGAAGGAAAGATGACGATGCCTATACCTTTGAAGAAAGGGACTGCGAAACAGTTCCTTGAAAAGACAAGACAGCATCGTAGGAGAGAAGATGTACAGGAGAGCTTCGCCTCAGATCATTCATTAGTAATCTAGATTCCGCACTGTAAAGACGCGAACGAGCGAATTGTGTTGCTATTGTACTAACGTATAAATACTAAAACGAACGAGTGCATACACAGAAAAACCAATGAAAAGATGACCGCATACTCTGATTTAGACTGGGCTGGTGATATAGGTGACAGAAAGTCATATTCAAGATACATTATAATGTTAACAAATGGACTCATCAGTTGGGTCATAAAGACACGAAAATCAGTAGCACTGTCTATAATGGAAGTAGAATACATGGTATTCTTCGAATTATGTAAAGAAGTAATACACTACTATCTGGATTCAACTGGTATTGAATTATTGGAATAAGAAAAATATAATTTATTTATATTTTTTATTATATTGTTACGAGATGGCCTTAGTCGGATTATTGAGATTCGTACGATCAAAATGATACCAAACACGACTATATTTGTATCAACTTTTGTATTAATTGTAAGCTAGACGAGTAGCAGTAGTAGTGTCCGGATATATGGTCAAAGAGTAATTGAGGAAGTGCAAGGTTTAATAATAATGCTAACGATCAAAATAGGAAGAATAAGAATAATTAGGAATACAAAGTGAGAATAAGTACACAACTATATTTTGTGTTAAGTTTAAATATTTTATTTCAATAATACCCAAGCTTGGTCACCAATTGATTGAATTTCCTTACAGTCGCGTTCTTCCAACAATCTTTTAATAGAAACTAAACTAAAGAAATAATTATTAGGAGTAAGAACATTCCATAATCCACTCTGTTATTTCCTCTTGATTTAGATTTTCAGTAGATTTGAAACTCTCTGGATTCGCTTCGGGATTTTCTAATGAATATGTACGTCTGAAAAGTTTCCTCCACGAATATCTAACATTGTCAGGTGTTATGTTGTTCCATGAGTTTGCTATGAAGTCGATACAATCCTTAATGTCATAATTAGGATAAAATTCTTTAATGCTGCTAGAATATTGGAGTATTCTTCTTAGTAATTGATATCGGAATAATTTTTTACATTTGGCGATTATACCTTGGTCCATCGGTTGTATAATGGAAGTGGTGTTAGGGGGTAGAAACATTAATTTAAAATGATTGTCTTCTCGGAGCTCCTCGGGAATCATATGCCCCCTAAAATTATCGACTAGAAGAAGTACCTTTCTCACACGATGCTCACGCAATTGACACTCCCTTACACTTTTTTTAAAATGGTTTAAGTACCAGTCTGTAAATATTTGTTCATTAATCCAACTATTGTGTTGGTGTTTATACACAACTGGTAAATTTTCTTTACAATGATTCAATGCCCTCGGGTTGGCATATTTGTGGATGAAAAGCACGGGTAATTTATGTGTACCTGTGGAGTTAGCACAAAATGCCACAGTTACATGGTCCTTCTTAACTTTTCTACCATCTACCAGTCGCTCGCCTTGATGAACTAACGTTTTCTTGGGCACAGCTTTCCACATTAAACTGGATTCGTCCATGTTATAGATGTCATCTTCTTGAAAATTTTCATCACGCAATATTTTTGCCAATTCATCAGAAAATTTCTCTGCTGCTAATTCATTAGCATCAATCATCTCTTCATACATGTTTACTAAGCGCATACCGTATCTGGCTTTAAAACGTGAGAGCCACCCTTGACTAGCTGTAAAATTTGACGAACTACCAAACTGTTGTTGGAGTTCCTTCGCCTTCTCCTGCAATAATGCATTTGTTAGGACATCTCCTAATGCTTGCCTTTGTAAGACCCATTCGTATAACTGGCTTTCCATATTTTCATATGAAGATGCCCGTCGCCTCTTTGACTGTGCACGCATCGGATTTTTACACAATTGTCGAATAGTTATTGATTCCAGTCTATACCTTCTTATAGTTCTTTCACTCACACCATACTCAACAGCAAGATCATTGACACTTAAACCTTCTTCTAACTTTTGAAGAATCTCCAAACGTTTCTTCACAGCCACTGTATGTCTCTTTCCCGAAGATGCCATTGCAAAACTATTTTTTATTATACAACACAAATTAACTCTAGACCTTTTTGCTCTGTGGTTGTCGAATGACTGACTCTTTGGCAGTCTGTTTGTTCAGTGCTAAGCTTTGGGACACGCTGATTAGTTACAACGAAAAATGCTAATTGCCAACCAGTGTGTCTAATAGATATCGGGACCATCTTTCCAATGCACCCTTAGCGTACATAACGAAAAAATATTATATTGTGATAGTCGGAATGTGATTCAATTAAATAAAAAATATGTATTTCACGGTTGAAATAAGCACATAGACATTAGATACCATTTTGTGCCTGAAGTACAAACATGTAGAGATATTAAGTTGACATACTTAAGATCAGAAGAAATGATAGCCAATATTTTTACAAAGATATTATCAATCATAAGACATTTAAAATGTACCAGACTATTAAATTTATTTAACTAATATTCTCTGCATATATGTAGGCACATTGATAGAAGAGGTGTTGGAATTGAAATCTTTAATCTAACTATAGATTCTTACCACGTGTGTATGGCACAGTACTTCTGCTTGAGTAATGTATTATGCTGGGATAGCTAAGTTAAGGCATATGGCAAAAGAAAAACGCGTTTGTATTAAAATATACCAAGTTTACTTATTAAACACAAATCCAACTATTCAAGAGTGGAACAACAGAAAGAACCTAATCTTAATAAATTTATACATACCTTACAATACTGTCAAAGTACTTCAATAAATGCTTCACAAACTTCAAAAATTATACCTGATATGTATTGTTTTGAGATTTTAAATAAATATGTTAACCTGTTGTAAAAATCTCTAGTTGTAAGATATCGTAAAGTAACTGCTAAATGTATTGGAGGTACAATAGTCATACAAAAGTTTGTGTTGCATTTATTAATCTTTAATGCTACTAAATTAAGAATCTCTTCAAAGTCACATTTTGATATTCTTACAAACTTTTTAAAACCACACCTATCCTCTAACCTTAAATCAGCCATTAAGCTATTTCTATAGTTTTCACTGTTGTCTAAAAATGTTCCCTTGTACTATGCCTTCTCTTTTTTTTTAAATTTTGCAATAATTATAAATGTAGCATTGGCATCAACAGCTGACACTATTAGATTCATGTTGGAAAGTAAACAATTGTACAGAATGGTAAAAAAAAGTTCGGACTATATTTT
>NW_017100493.1:108827-111405 GCF_001263275.1 Habropoda laboriosa | reverse complement strand
CATAAAAACAATACATTATCTATCCTCTTCTCACTTTATACAAGTATTATAACAGCTCCTGAAGTTTGTCCCCAACATTTTTCAATATTCTGTATAGTTATTTACTGTAGTCACAAAACTTTACAGCCTGTCCTTCTAACGACTCAAATTGGCCGATTTCTAATCGTTGAACTAACACAAACGCACAGCGGCAGTGGCCTATACCGAATAATGTTTGTGTACGATGCGCAAGTGAGATGCGCGAAAATCATTTTCATGCCACCGTTTTATACTTTACATCGAAGGGTTCATAGTTCATTGCGAACTACTAGTAATTCATTTGTATCATTAAATTAGAGGTTTCCATTTGTCACGTGTTTTTTGAATTTTGTTAAAAATGAAGATAAGAAAAAAATTAAACGCAGTGAGAGTTCCACCACTTAAAAGGGATATAAGAGTTAAACGAAACTCATTAAATGTAGAAGAGAAATCAACCGTGTCCAAAGCAATACAAAATGTTAAAAAAATTTTTGGGGTTAGGCTATTTGCAAATATAACCTACATATTACAATAGTTAATTATGAAGAATGAAGTAAAAATAATCAAGCAATATTTTTTATCATAGAAGGAAAGTGTAAAACCAACAAAAACAGTAATAACTCCAAAAATAGCGAAATCATACAGAGCTATTAAAAATAAAGTAAAAGGAACAAATTTTCACAGAAAGAATTCAAGAGGTTTACTGTATTTGGGCCATATACCTTACGGTTTTTATGAAGATTATGTTTAATGGCAGATTATTTTAAACAATTTGGACATGTAACTAGAATACGTGCAGTTTGATAAAGAAATGTATGTAAGTACAACTGAATTTTGAACTTGAGTAAATATAAATGAAACAGAAATATATAGAGTGAAACTAGAATGATGATACAAGTGGGAAGAAGGTAATACTTCCTTATGAAAAAAAATTAATTGTGTAAAATAAAATTTTTTTGTCCAAAGATTTATTTCTAAAAAAGTTAATTTTGAAAGTTTACATTTTATCATTATACCATTTTGTTATTATCTACTTTCATCTATATTAGTATTTACCAACAATGATAGTGATATGACTTAAATATTAGGATAGGTGTTTAAAAATTAGTTTTATTGTATAATATATAGGGTACATGAAAATTTGTAATACAAGTAAGAACATGGTAATGAAACATATCAAGATAAGTTGAAATTATATAATAACTTATTTTCATATGAAGTTTTATTTTTGAAAAACATTATTTGGAATATCTGCCAAGTATACTTAACCTTCTAAGTCAGAGTGGGACTCCAGAGTCTGATACAATATAATGAATTATTATTATTAACTCTCTAAGTCCAGGGGTGTTTTAAACTTGTCATAGAATTTTTTTGAATATTAAAATAATCTACTTTATACTTCGGATTGGGAAGCTACTTGTTTAGAATGCATGAAAATGTGAAAATCATGGATTTCTGGTATGGGACTCTAGAGTCCCACTTTGACTTAGAGGGTTAACTATGTCTCAACTTAACAAATGGAGCTGTAAATTATATGTTTGTTGACATCAGCAATATCATGATTTGTTTCCTAACAGTTCTATTATTTTGCACAGCTTATGTCTAGTTAAATTACATGCATTTCTATCAAATTATTGCAATGGTATACTGACATAATTTTTGTTGTAGCAAGATAGTTGCAGCAAGATAATAGGACTGATAGAACATGAACAGAAACAGTAGTCTGTAGTGACATGTATTAAGTCAAGACAAAGTTAAGTACATGCATACTTGACAGATTTTTGAAAACAAAGTTTTGTACAAAAATAAATTATTCCATAATTTCAACTTAGTTTGGCAATAGGAATCACCTTGTCCTTGCTTGTATTCTTGGTGGAAGTGCTTTAGTGCAGTTATAAATCAAAATGTTAAGAACCAAATCAATTGATATAGCTGCATCCAGAACTGTCTGTCAGTTGTGAATTGATATTTAAAATTTCTGCTTTGAATCTGTCACTAAAGTTATATGGTATTGAGTCTTCATCATCTCCTGCTCAATATTAATTGCCATATTGGTAAAAGTTAATCTGCAGCTACTAAAGATTAAGGTGCAAACACATTTTTTAGATATACTGCAATAAAAGATCCAATTCCAAGTTGGCATTGAACAGCTCCAAAAGAAGTTTGACCTCCTTATTTTGCTCAAACTGATGTTTCAGTAATTGCATTATAAGATATTATGTAAAAATTTAAATGCATATTTTTATACCTCCAAATTAAAAAAAAAAACTTAAACACACATTTACAAATCTGTGTCAAAGATACAAACACTTGAAATTACTATGAGATTTTGTAGTAAATATTTAAAGCAGTTTCCATGGAGAGCCATATAAATACAGTATAGTCCATCTACCATGCACTTTTATGCTTTAATTATGTGTTCCTATAATATTTTAGTCTTTGTATAGAAACAAAATACACGAAGTATTATGATAATACACGTATTATATTATAATATAAATGTATAATTATTGCAAACACATAAATAGAATTTAATTTTAATAATAGTAATATTTCAAAA
>NW_017100493.1:96457-108705 GCF_001263275.1 Habropoda laboriosa | reverse complement strand
CTCAATGTTTGTTAAAAGTTTATATCTAAGTATGTACATATTGTGCATTTAGCAAGACCTGCAATTTTTTTATTTATATTTATTAAAGTTTCAATATTTACACCTAACATTCTGCAAATATTTATGGTATTGCATAGAAACATCAGAATCGAAGTTGAACAATTTGTATCCTATTCTTATTCTAAAATTTGTAAAACATCAGACAAATATGTAATACAAGCGCATGGTACATGTCTAATATACTGTAAAACTTTTTTAGACTGGTAGATGTTGTGGCTATGGATATGTGGAGTTTATGTACCCAAGTGTTGTCAAAATAGCTGCAGAAACAATGAATAATTATCTCATGTGTGGCAGATTATTGAAAGGTATCATATAAAACTATTATAAAATTGTAAAGCAAATGCTTCAATTACTTTATGTTAACGTAATTAATGTTTTTATTTAGCTACATATGTTGCACCAGAAAGACAACATATTGGCTTTTCTCATGGAAAAACATGGACAAAAGATGTTTACCCTAAAGTAATAAACAGGAATAAAATAATTAAAGTGAGAAATGCGAATACCAATAAAGAAAAACATAAACGTTTTGTACAAAGTACACAGGACAAATTAGTTGTTCTGGAGAAAAAATGAAAAGAGATAGGCTTTGATATGTAATTTTTACCAGTAGTTAATGTTAAGAAATGTGCGTAGACGTTTTTAGTATTAAATTTTTTATTAAGTTCAAAGATGAAAAACAATTTTATTTATAATTGCAATACAGATATTAAAAGTAAGTATTAACACGTTCACTGCCATACGAAAATCAAAATAGGGCATGCGCGTGTCACCGATTCGTAATCTGAGCCAGGCATGCGCACAGATGTGATAGTCTACCATACAACAACAACATTGACTTTTGAGATGACCGATCGACACGCACTGACGACGCTAGCACACAAGGCACTGCATTTCGAACCGCATATGCCGCGTTCGTGACAGCGACGAGTTATCGCCTACTTGATGAGTAACACATGAACAGCATTACAGTTCGTCCAACAAGTCGAATCAGCAAAGGTAAACAAACGCACGTGATTGGGACAGGAGCGTATTAACAACCTTCAGATACTGTAACACTAAACTCGAGAAGTCGAAGCAATGACCCATGTAAATCCGCTCTTGAACTATCGTTCGCCAGCCAATAGCTCTGTCTCTTGCATCTATCACGTGTTTAGCACGTGAATATTTATTTACCTCTACTGACTCAACTCGTTGGGTGGACTATAAATCAATGTCGTCATATTCACGTTGTTATATGTAGTTTAACACCTTAAGCGCGGCGTCAGTCCGTGGGGACTGACAGTGAACTTTTCGTTTGGGTGGCGTCGGTCCGTGGGACCGGCAGTATCAAGGTTAAAACATAAATGTTATAATTTTAATGGAGTTTATTAAAACATTTTAAGTAAAGATGTGGTTTGGTTTTACACGTATTATAAAATGTGACGACCTGTTTGGTTAACTTTCTGTCTGTATTGCGCCCGAATGTGTTTGCATTATTGTTATAATATTCAGAACAATATCTTCGGACTTTATGCACGTCTCCTTCTTTTTTTTGAAATTTATGAACACTTCTTCTATCGACCCGGATTGGTATTTCTTCATCTGAATGCCGTGTGAGCGCATTTGTTATCTTCTGTTTATACTCTATAACCAAACACCTTGCGAAGTGATCGCCGCTGTATGCCGTCTGAACGGAAAGCAGAACGAAATCGGCTCCGCACTCAACGTGTTAAATATAAATGCGTTCACCTATTCATAACAGCCCCAGCATCGACACTTCTCCGTATCACCTCGACAGCCGCGAGATTTTTCACATAAATGTTTTGTCGATCAGGCGACGATTGCACACTGATTGTGTGCTATTCGTACGGTGATGGATAAAAATTAATAGAGTTGGTTCGTATCAATGCTGGTTGAACAACTGAATGATATTGTTGTGATACTGTAGTGTTAAGACGTTTACCTACTACCGCCGCAGCATATAGGACGCAGAATAATTTGCGTTGACAGTTGTGTCGATCGATCGTCGCCGCGGCATCAAAAGTTGAAAATCACATGTCTGGCTGAGAGTTACGAATTAATGGCACGCAGTAAAGGATAAATTGACAATTACATACGTATCGAAAGTATCGACACTTACTCGATCTCGAAACAAATGTAAGAGAAAACCCGTCAGGATAACGGGGGTGAGCGGTTGAATAAGATATAAACGTGGGCGGTTAAACAAAGTGAATGCTTGTATTTCGAATTATACTGTACGAGTGCTCATACAATTCTATCTTTTCTGAAAAACCTAGTCAAGAGGACCCCCTTGACAATATGGCCTTTCTTAGCCTTGAGGCAGAACTATCCCTAGGAGGGGGAAACGCAGCAGAAGACTGCACATGGCCCACTCAAGCCTTCGCTTTTTGGACTTTTCTAACACAAAAGTCTTGATATCCGCTTCTATCGAATCACATCGAATACAATGTTCTTTCTCATTAATATTGACCTTTAATGATAACATGCTAAAATCATCACAACACTGGCTATCACACGGTGATAAAAAAAATATAGCATCCTATTTAAAAAAATAGAGGTGACCTTGAAATCTCTTCTACTCTTCTACTCAAGTTTTGCATATAACATTTTTCCATATTATTACAAATCATGGAAATATTTAAGGTAGACGGCGTTATTGTTAATCCGGTGTATATGTATTTTATTGCGAAATATACTTTATTAAGGATGTCGAAAAGAATACTTTAGAAAAGGTGTAGAAAAAGTCCCGCGAAGCTGATAATAAATATATTTTTTATTTAATATGTATTACATATATTTTATAAACAACTTTGGGAATGGACGAAGAAGTAAAACAGAGGAGGAGGAGGAGGAGAAGGGAACAGAAGGAACTTATTCGTACACAGATAAAAAAATGAAGTTTTCGTATTATTTCCCAAAAACAGTAACTTTTACAAATTTTTGATCGAATGTCGATTTCTGTCTTTGGTGATTGTGTTTCCGTCTTCAAAAATAACCTCCCAAAAGAAACTGAAGAAGCAACAACCACTAAAAACATTTGAGTCTGATTATACAATGATAGAAACATTAGTTTCATAACTTCCTATTCCTTTAGTGGTGATGACTTTAACGAGGGAATAGGAGAAGACAAATACATTGAGAATTCATCACCTTTGTTATTAATTTTGTTTTCTCTTCTAATTTATGATCAATTCTTTATATTTCCAGAAATCATACTCAGTCTTAGTAGTTCCCTGTGCTTCTGATTCACTGTTATGGTTTGAATTATCTTGCTTCAATAATTCTTTCAGTTTCTGGATTACCTAACGTGTCACAAGCTCTCGCATCTTGGAAGTTAATATTTTTGAACCTAGGGTCTAGAAGTACTGCTAATGCTGCACGTGTGTTAGATTCCAATGTTTAGTATTTTAAACAAATTTCCTAACTTTTGTACACGAAATCGTACAAGTTTTTAAAGCTTGTTACGGCTTACGCTTGTGTCCTCGCACGGAGCAGAATGTCGGTTAGTTGATAGGAAATTGGAACATTCAACGTGTTGTTAATATTGGAGTATGGGAGTTACTGATTGTTAAATAATTAATAATCCTTATTTTAAACTATAAACTTTTATTAGACACAAGGAAGGTTCGCTTTTCTACTTGATGGTAAGAGCACTGTATACAGACTGAGAATGTTCCTACACAACGCCCTAATATTGCCTACGACCCCGCTTGAGACCGAAGGGCCTTTTGTCACGTATCATAAACATTTAGATCTTAACTAAACAGAGGTGGTAAAGCTAAACGGATTTCTCCGAACGTATACAAAAGTAATATATACTTCCTAGTAAGGCTTTAGATTAATTTTTGTTATATCTAACTGACTGATAAATCTAACAGTTAATACGTCGTACTCCAGGTATGATGGACCAATTGGAACATTCAACCTGTGTTGACCAACCCTTCATTCCTCTTACTTTTATGTCTTTAAACGCTGCATTGATGGCCCTGCTCGCGCTTTAGGTCCATTCTATCTTGCTTTCATAGATATCCAAATGTCGTTGGTACTCCAAGCAGTTTTTATTTCTGACTTCGTGTTGGGTATCCTTCCTTCTTATTCGGATACAATTTATGCACTGTGGTCTTTCCTTATTAGGGCAGTCGTTCCTATCGTGCTCCTTACTGCCACAAATCTCTCAAAGCTGATGCGGTGCATTACAAAACTTTGCTATATGGCCAAATGCGTGGCATTTAAAACATCTCATTATATTCAGATACTCCCTTATTCTATACACGCGCTACTACATGTATAGTATATACGCCCTCGGTCCACTAGGCTGCCAAAAAAGCGGCCAGGAATCTGAACTATCCAGTTCAACTTACCTTCTTTTCCTTTAAAACTATAAAACGTCTAAAAATTGCATTCTGTTTCAATTCTGTTAATTCCTTCTCACTAACATCAAAATTTTTGTTTATAAAATCTTCTTTTAAATCTTCTTCTTTATAGTCCTTTTCAACGTTGTATATAACAATTTGGTTTGTTTTATAAGTTCTACATCTGATTTATCACTTATGTACTTCTATTACAACACCTTTCCTTCTCATTTGCCTAATACTTCGTACCTTTAGCTTTGTTCTTACACTACTTAATTTCTTAACTATATCGCTTTTTATATCATCGTTATTTCTGCTATCCTCTTCCTTTTCTAGTCTGACTAACAGCACCTCATTATCCTTTCTAGCTAAACTTGAGGCTCTTTCTCTTGCAGGTTGGCCGGTACGTGAATGTTCAGCACTGGACGTAACCTGTGCGTAATTTCGTGAAGCCATCAGGCATGTGATCTTAAGTTTTTCATTTTTCAAAATTTCATTCTGAAGTTTTCCTTCTAAAATACTCCATTTTTCCAGAATAAATTTAATTGCCATTTTATTTACTTTGTCTGCCCCATTAAAAAGATACTCTTCTAATTTAGTTCGCTCCTTTCTAACATTCAGAGCTTTGTTTTCCATAACTGTTTCAATTATCTTATTTTCTTCGCTAGAATTCTTTCTCCGCTTCTTCAAAGGAGTACGCTGCGCACTGTCGCTCTTATCTGCAACAGAAGAAATCGAACTAGTCCGACTAGCTCGCCCAGAAGAGATTTCTCCCATTTTCATTCGCCCACTCGCCGGCATATGAACTCTTACACCAAGGGGTAATTCTAGCTTTCTTCCACATAGTGGGTATTATATTCGCTCTAAGGCACATATTAAATACGGAGAGCAGTACCTCTGGTTTGGTTACCCACAAATTCTTGACGACTTCCGGAGGGAAACCGTCGAGTCCCGAGGCTTTCTTCTTCTTGGTTCTCTTGATAGCATTACTAATCTCGGCCACCGAGATGTCCGGTTCCAAATTAGAGTTCCGGTACTCACTATTTAGCATCCTAATATTTCTATGTTCTTCAATTTCCAATTCTGTGCTATCGCCAGGTGCAAATTTTGCGCACAATGCCTTAACTGATTCTATCCACGAACAAGTCATAGATCCATCAGGCAATAGTAAGGTACCAATACTACATGGGTTTTGGTATTTATGTCTTATCATCTTGTGTACCATGCCCCAGGGTTCACGGTTGCCCTCTTCGCTGACAAACTTCCTCCAAGACAGACGCTTCTGTTTCTTGATTTCCATGACGTATGTATTTCTGCTTGCTCTATACTGCTCAATACAGCTTTCCATATCGTGCAATTGCAGTCTGCGCATCCTAGACAACGCCCTCCTGCTCCTCTGGACATCACGACGCATCCGTATCAGGGTGTCAGTCCACCAAGGGACCGGCCTCCCGACAAGTTTCTTTCGCGGTATGGAAGATGTACAAATTTCATCTAAGATCTTTCCAAAGCGTTTAACCGCTCTGTCTGGATTATTTACCTTAAATGTTTCCAAAACATGCGTCGTGAACTTAGCTTCAATCGTGGTATTAAATTTATCCCAGTTAGCGAGCTTAACGTTGAAAGGCCTGTTTATCGTGGCCATACACTCAGTATTTCTTCGATCTCGAATCCGAAATGTAATAAGACTGTGATCCGAAATCGCGGACAAGTCCATAACACTCCAAGAGCAAATGTATGCGCTCAGCTCTCTGGAGCTGAGCGTCACATCGATGTTAGATGTTCCTCGCAGATTTAGAAACGTAGTCACTGCTGACGGCCGGTTTACAATTATCAAATCCTGTTCAATAATAAAGTCTTCTAATTTTTTGCCATTCTCGTCAGTCTCATCCGAGAACCATCAGGTCGATTTGGCATTGGCATCCATGACTATTAGAACTCTTCTTGAATCCAACCGAACCAAACAGGACTCGAGATCGGAAATAAATCTATCGATTGCCTGAGAAAACTGGCAATAAACGTTAATTATAGAAAAACTAAAATCACCATACAAAACTTGAAAAACCATCAAGTGCTCGGTCTCCAATGACGTCACTAAGAGAACGTCCAGCTTTCGATCCACCACCGCGGCAACCCACGGTGTACCCTTTTTCGGGAATAAGGTGTTAAGATTCATAGCACTGTAACCAGTGACTTGATCTTTATAGGAGTAAGGCTCCTGTAGACATAAAATATCTATATTTTTCTGAGTTACGATGTTTGGCCTTTAATTTGAGCAATGACTAAGTCCATTGTACCTTTTCTTTGTACAACTCGACCTGTCGTAAATATTCTGGGCAAGCCTTACTCTTAACACTGTGTGCAACCTCCTTTTTCTTGTATCGAGTACACAGAGGACATTTGGGGCTATCTTTATTAGGACAGTTCTCTCTGAGGTGCTCAGCACTTCCACAACCTTCGCATAATTGCGAAGGTACCGAGCAATATTTTGCTACATGTCCGTATGCATGGCATTTAAAATATCGTACAATGTTCAAATAATCTTTGAATTTGTAGGCTCTCCACAGCATAAAGATTCTATTTCTATTATTAATTTTGTCCAGAGCCGAACCCGGCAGCTGGACAATCCAATTCACTCGACCATTTCTAGTTTTGAAGGCATACATATGTAAATTTAATCTCTCCTTTAATTTTGTCGATTTCCGTTGGAGCCAACTTGTCAAAATTCTTGGAGCAAAAATCTTCAAGTAATTCCTCCGGCCTCCATTCTTTTTCCATGTCGTAGATGATTACCGACGGGTCTATCTTCTTTGGTTCTGTTGCGTTTAGCCCAATTTTGTCCAAGTTGGACTCCTTTATTATTTTAATATCATCGTTGCCATTCGCCTCAATCAGCACTCCTTTATTTCTAAGTTGCCGTATTTGTTTGATTTTCAGATTCTTTCTATTACTTGCAATCACTTTAGTAACTTGCTTTTTCAGCTCATCATTTGTCCTGTTATCACTATCATCTTTGGGTTTTAGAATAATGATTTTTCCTTTCTCCTGCTTTTTGCTAGTGGCGCGAGCAGGCACGCCAGCAGCGGGAGTCATCGGCCTTGTGGGTGTTGCCGTCACTTGCGCATATGTACTCGATTGTCTTTTCAGACATTCATTATACAGTGCTGTTACTTTCTCCCTTTCTAAAATCTCCTGTTGTAGTTTAGATTCTAGAATAGCCCATTTGGCTAGCACAAATTTAGTGATACTTTTATTTACCTTATTGGCATCATTAAACAAGAAAGATTCGAGCATGTCTCTTTCACTTTTAATTTCTTCTATCACTCACTTGCCAGCTGTCGGCCCACCCTCGACACCACTCTCGAGAGCTTTCCTCTTCTTCCTGGGTGTTGCAAATGTGTCATCCGTAATAGATGACATCGACCTTGTTCTGCTATGTCCCTGTACCGGGGTATCTGGTCTCCGTATATCCGCCTCTTCATCTTCACTTACGCTAGGTTTGGTTTTTGAGTTTTTTGCAGTCCATAATTCGTCCTACGAGTACGGCGAGAAAAGATGTCGGCCTGGGTAGAGTTCCCATTGCCCAGGTAAGGCTAGATAAAACCGGATGCGCCAGGATCCCGGAGTTTGGCCGCTAGGGACGGATGAGCTCACCCGCCACGCCTGACGCATCCGTCAAGGCGTACCCCGTCACCGCGCGCCATAGCTTAAGGTTAAGGATTTTTTATAGAGGTTGTCATCCTCGCAAGCCAGCCGATTAAGACAAGCCCCCAGTTCCCTTGGCGCCACGTACCACTTCACTACGTTGTTGCAGCGCCAAGGTTTTACGGTGTGGGGCCCCACAGCACAACGCTCTTGGGACTCGGGTACCTCGGGACCGCCTCTTCCCGTACCACAGCCAATGAGAAAAGTCGGCCGAGGCCCCTGAGGGGAGGGGATCAGGACAGCAAGCACTGCTAATCGATCAAGTTCGGCGGTGGCTCTTCCCAATGAAGCCTCAAGTCCTTTTGTCAACAGCGCGATGTGATCCCGCCGACGTTTCCTCCTCCTCATCGCTCCCATCTCTGTCATTGTCCCCTCAGGGGCTACAGGGGCAATACGGAATAAGTGGAGCCCATGGTGATTTACATTCTTCTATGATGCCGTCTACTAACATCTTCTGCATTTCCTTCCGAAGTTGATCACGCTTCGCAGGTGTGATGCGATAGGGTGGTACTACGATTGAAGCGTGATCACCAGTCTCTACTCGGTCAAAACACGCGGTACATTTCAAGAAACTGCCCTGTTCAGTGAATTGTTTTGTGTTTATGGAGTCTATTAATTTTGAAAATTGGATGGTGGATAGCTGAACGGGTGATGGAGTAGGAATGCCTTTGGAGATGGTAGGATCGTGGACGTCGGAGTTAAAGTCCTGTACATCAGAGCTCGTGGAGTCATAGAAATTGGCCCCACGTTGGGCGCCAACATTATAGGATGATAGGTAGGAATACAGTTTAGGAAATATGAATCTTGGATTCTGTGAGAAAAACAAAAGGTTATTCATTTTTACGACGATGAATATTACAGATCTGGTGTAATTACAATTAGCCATTCAATACAAGCTTTAACAATTACAATGTTCAATTACGATTATTGTGATGATGCGTCCGAGTGGTTCCGTGTACTCTACTCTCTGGAAGGCGACCGACGGATAGTCCAGTCGTTCTCTCCATTCCAGGGAAAGACATTCTGGCAGCCTTCTCTTGGCAATTCTCAGGCATACGGGAGACATCCTGTATTCTCCTCTCCAGGAGGCGACCTGCAGATAATCCACCCGTTCTCTCCTCCAGAGAGGGACCGAGGTATAGTCCCCGCACTCTCCTGGCTGTAAGGGCGTCCAATAGCAAAAACTCTGTTTACATCAATCACATCGTCAAAAATATCTTCGGTGCGTTATAAATTTTGTTATTTATCGAATTATAAGTACTACTAGAAATAAAAATAAGTGTTGCAAATACATACTGTTTGTTAACATGCCATTGTAGAAAATGAAATATTATTTTGAAGCTGTTTCGAATGTAAAGAATAACGTGTTATACCAGTCTTTAGAAGACTCGAACTAAATTCGAGATGGTTATATTACGAAAAACAAAACAGTAAACGTTATAATGACGAAAGAATATGCAACAGGAGAAACTTAGCAAAAGATCATCAAAATCATAATCACCAAAGCTACTTACTACCTATATTGGATCAAATTAATCCATAAATTCTATAAGTGTGTATGAAAAATAGAATTGGTTTCCATTTAAATATTGTACAAATTTTGTTCTTTTTTGTAAAGATTGTTAATGTTTACTAGATATTTAAGGATATGAAAATGTTTCAGTCCAAATGATACATTTAATAACAGAAGAAAAAGAATTTGTGACTTGATTTTGGGACAAATTGACCCAATTTCCGTACAAGGGGTAAATACATATGTCAATATTGGTCTGATGTTACGCTCTTAAGTGGACAACAGCCTTTGTAGAGAGATTGCACACATTTTGTGACTACGTGATTTCAAGTAATATACTATTTACAATTGTATAAAATTGTATAAAATGTTTACAACTAAAGAAATAACTTAAGAAACAGTAAGCTTTTCCGATTCACTTCCTAACCTTGTTTTCGTCCTCTTCCACTTCATGCGTCTATTTTGAAACCACACTTTTACCAAAAATATTGAAACGGTTTTATGGTTAGACTTGTTCATCCATTTAGTATATTATAGATACTGCAGATTTGTATTTTAATCTATTGATGTATACGTTGATATTAAGAGAAAGTATGTATGTAAGATCTATTTCCTTACAACTGGTCTTTGAAAATTTACACAATAATTTTAATTTTCTTCAAATAAATGATACTTTTCTATAATATTATATATCATCTTTATTCATTCATTATTAATATATTGTTTTTTTTTTCAATCATTTTATGTATTTAGTTATTATGTTAAACCTATTGGTAGAAAATTTAAGGGGTGATTTTAGAAGCTGATGTAAGATTGAAATGAAGAATAACAAAATTGCGTTTGAGGTTCCGTTTTTGAGTTATTAATGTTTAAAAATATCCCTGTAACCGAGCAAACCTCTCTACACCAACGAATATAAGGCACGTCAAGACACAGGAGTACAGTGATACTCCAAACTAACGACACATGGCCGGCACCATACCTCGTATAAGTCGAAGAGAAGAAGGCAGTGACTAAAAATTTTTCATTAAAAATTTTAGAGTCCAAGATCATTTTAAGGTTATATTATTATGCATGCTTAAATACACATCAATAACTGTTACAACACAATAGAAAAAACTTTATGTAAAAAAAAAACAGAAAAAATGACATTTATAACAAAAATTTTCTCCCATCTTATTCATCTTTTGACACCATTTAAATTATATACACAAATTTTCTCGCAGCACCATAGCTAGATAAGACAATTAGATTGCCTGTTTTAAGTGGCCCACCCTGTGTACGAAACGGTAACAAGTTTTAAGCATACGATTAACGAAAGAATAAATCTAAGTAGTTAAAAATAAAATGAATCGATCGTTATGAATTTTGTATGAAAGTAAAGGTAAAACTCTAAATAATTTTACAGTAGAATTTACGTAAATGCGGTAAATAGATGAAGGTGAATATTGCTACACCAGTGAATAAAGATTTTTGTTAGACGAAACTTTATCTAAAACACTGTTAACTAATCTTTACTTAAAAATTAAGAAAAACTGTTACGCACAACTGTAAAATATTTACAAACGAATCACTTGAAAGATTAAAATATAATGAAGCACTTTTAAAAAGCCAACCTAGTCAATTACTTTAAGAATTGTATGGCTGTACGGTGAAAGAAAACCCTGTTCACGCGCTACTTGCGAATTGTGTTAGCACAAACTTGTAAATGTCAAGCAAACATACAGGGTAATTCTAGCAAGTGAACTTAGAAAAAAATCGCAGAGGAAAACATTGCACTGTTTAACAAGCTCTGTCATCCTATGGTGCGATTTTTTTTTCGAATGTGCATCGGTGCACTTTTTTTACAAGTAGGATCGAAAGATCTAGAATCCATTGCCGACCGTTTCACCAGGTTACGCCAGCAAGTTTGGAGAGTACATAAGGCCCGAACGAATTGCAACATTAAATACAATACTCTCAATAATTGACAACTCAACATCGATCCATCGATCAAGAAAGGAAGATTCCAGAAGTCGTCATCGATAAAAGTTTGTCACGAGCCGCGTAGTGTAGTCATTATATTGGAACAATCTAGAGTTGCAGGAAAGAAGTAAAAGTTTTTTTCTAAATATTAACTGCGCGAATTCACCCGTAACAACTTGCAAAATGTAACTGCCCTTTTTTTTAAACGGAACCACACCATTTTTTTTTATATAAATTGTCTCCATGAAAGGATTCACTGTTCATTTTCTAAGTACTTCCCGTTATCTTATAAATATCCTTCTATCTTGGAAGTGCATTATTCGGCAACCTAAACTTGAGGCTTCAGGCGGGCCTTGGAGTCTAGAAGAGGAAGATGTAGAAAAGAATGTGACGTCTCGCTGTTAATCAACCAATCACGATAGAATAAAGCTATTGCACTTACTTTTTCATGAACAATAGGTGCTGATTTTCGAGGCGCGGAAACGGTTGCTGTCGGTCTATAGTGGCATGCTATTTTTCATTACAGTCAGAAATTTTTAAACTTCATAGGCAATTTTCCAAGACAAATCTATTTGTATTATTCACGAACAATAAAAAAATACTAACTTTTTACTTTCTTAAATTTTAAAAACTATTAGTACATTTCC
>NW_017100493.1:75820-96196 GCF_001263275.1 Habropoda laboriosa | reverse complement strand
GGGCCCCCCCCCCGCCCCTCCGGCGGCCACTCCCCCGTGCCCGCCACGCGGGATTGCGAACTTCGTTATTCTGCTCCGCGGCTTCCTTCTGCAGCATAACCGCCTCGTAAAAGGAGGCCGCAGCAGTCCATTGGTCCCTCCCCTCCAATACTGGAGAAGAAAAATCCCATCCTACTACCGTTAGGAGGACTCGTCACTGAGGGGTCCACGCCGAGCCCCCAGCGTACTCTGAGGAGTGATGACACTGCGCCATCGCCTCCTTCCCGATTCGGCACAACTACTCACCGAAGCACCCGTGTGCGGTGAGAACCTGTTCCATACGGTAAATGAGACCACCATTGGTCTGCCCATCCTGGAGCAGTAAGCCAACACTGACTCGAGCAATGATTCTGTAGCGGAGTACTAAGTATATGAATATAACTTCTGTCTAACGAGTCGAGTCAGTAAAGGTAAACAGAACATTCGCCTGCTAAGCACGTGATAGATGTAAGGGACTCCAGCTATTCAGGAACGGATCTATACGGGTCATTGTTAGGGCTTGCTTCGATTTCTCGGATTTAGTGTGACAGTATCTGAACGACTCGTTGGACGGACTGTAGTAGTTATGATACATGCTGAAAAATGTAACCGATAGTACAGTCGATAGAAGAAATATAGCTCGTATAATCGGTCAGGCGTCAAAGTTTACACGTTCGAGCATATCGACAAGCGAATCGACAGAAACCTGGGAGGACCTGAAACATCATTAAGGGTCGCATGAAGTATACCTTAGCTTTGATTCAGTCCTAATCGAAAAACGAAAAATACCGCATTCGACTCTGGGTGTTACGACCTCGTTATATTCCTTCCACTAACTTTACAAAAGGCTTCACGAACGTACCAACACGTGGCTACCTACGAGCCTACACTCCCACCGTTACCGTTTTCCCTCACTCCGTTCACGACGTCACATGCTTTTCTTGTTAGCTTTGCTCATAGCAGTGCTCGTGAGCAACGTCAAGCGGCTCTGAGCTACATGATGGATTGTAAACATTGGATACGATCTCAGTTGACAAATTATTAACCTTACTGAATATGATTGATTAAGTATAAATCGTGGTCGACGCTACTTAATAACTGTCTCCTCTGATTTATATGTATCATTACGTAGGCGAGGAAACATGTGTAGTTTATGCAGTATTTCAAAGGATTATCGGGGGTGAATGTATGCAACGCACATATCAATTAACGAATAACTGATTTGGCTGTTTGCCACATTGTGTCGCAGACAGTAAGTAAACTCACCAGATGTTAATATTTTGTACGTATTATTTAAAACGTCGTTACAAGAATACTTATAACTGAATAAACTTTATTAATCGAAGTAAAACACATTCAAGTAGATATATTTTTCCAACTTACTCATTACGATACACTGTCTACAATTTAATGTTAAATATGCTAAATTTAAATAGAATTGCTACTAAATTGGCTATGATCGTCCTATTGCTTTTGACAATCTACGTACGTCTCTTCTAATAAGGGAAGTTCGGTAATTCGAAAATTAAAAAAAAATTTGAAACTTTGTAGAAATGTAATTCAATTGACCCTAATAACAATATCATTGTTTGTTTCGGTAATCAAACGGTGCGGTGTGAAAACATCTCCCCCAAAAAATTGTGAGTTTTAATATTATCGTGAATATTTATAAAACTGAACAAGATATGGAAAAAAGTTAAATTCAAAGTTGCATGATTTTTGATGTCTTACATTGTGGTGGTACAGAATTTTAAAAAATCACTTTTTTCAAAATTTGCCTCCACCACTCTTTTTTGAAAAAAATAGTTTTTCGAAAATTCTTTACTATCTCAATGTAGGACGTCAAAAACCATATAACTTTGAATTTAACTTCTTTTCCGTATCTTGTACGGTTTCATAAATATTCGCGATAATATTAAAATTCATAATTTTTTGAAGTGGTATTTTCGTCCCTAGGACCGTTTCATTACCGAAACGAACAATTATTCCGTAATTAGAAAAGAAATTTTTAAAACTTGTCCCAGTTACCGAACTTCCTCTGTAAGTCTCACAAATGTTAATGATTGTAACTTATTGATGGTTGAAAATATTAATTCCATATATAGCTTTCCCTTGTTACATTACTGTACGACTTACTGTGTGATTAAACAATGGTGTATAGTATTATATGGATGATGAACACAGCATATTTCAAACTGGTTTTAAAGTTATATGTACCTACATAGAATGTCTTCATTTTGCATTCTCTATGCGTTCCGGTATTAATAATTATTCTTTTCTGAATATTTTAGTACAAGAAACATAAAGCAGGCAGGTGTACTTTACTGAAACATTATGATTTAAAATAGTTTCGGTGAGCGCAAATATGAAAACGTCAGTTTATGCACTGTAGAGATATTACAATTCTACATTTAATGTGTGCAGGCACGTTCAATTGCGATTTAAATTTCATGGTTAGGTTAACTGAAGTTTCAACATTCAAAATTTAAATTTAAAAATTAATATTAATCGAGTTATTATAGTCAATTTTTCATGCACTACATGTGCTATTATAGTACATTTTTTGTATACTATATGAGGTTATTATAGTACATTGTTTATACATTGTAATATATAATGTATTCACTATGCATTACATTATATTATCATGGTATATTTACTTGAAACACAAAATTTGGTTTTAAAATAATCCTTTTTTATTATATAAATAACATTTTTATTCTGCAAATGACTTGTATTAAATACACAATTGTAGTATGGGAAGTACTTGTAAATGCATTAGCGTTGAAATAGTTTTATTTATATTTATGTTTATTAAAACTATTTGTTTCCTAATTAGTAATGTTTCTCAACGTTAATTAAATTTTTATTTATGATCTTTTACAGTTTTAGGCCACTTTTAGCTATTTATCACTATCATTGTCCTTTGTAACAGTTTTAACAATTGCAACGTTTACATTGCTTCACTTTGCTATAATAACTTCACATTGTTTACACTGAATCACTTTACATTCTTTGAAATCTAGTAGTATGTACCTACTATTTAATTTGCTTTACGGACACAAACACAGCACATGCGATATATTTTTCTTCAAATGGCATTAGCAAGAAATTCGATCTTAAGACAAATAGTTCAAATTCAAATCTTGGAAAGATATAAAACGGACCGTCTATCCAGTGACAAACATGCACGCACAAATTTCTCTCATTGTGACATCAATTTTTACTTCCCTCGTGCTGAAAGCGAAAATAATTTTAATAAAAATACAAGAAAATTCTAGTAACTGCATAACGGTCTCACCAAGCAAAAATAGAAAAAAAAATTGTGGAACCAGAAGGCGCTTACGTTTGTTTTCTTTTCTTTTATTTATCAAATTTAAAGGTTTGCTGGAAATATTAGTCTACATTTATAAAAGTTGGCACGAATTTATGGGATGACCTAATATGTGAATGTTTCATGTAATCAACGCATATCGTGGAACGTGTTAAAGGCAGGAAATAAACCGGGCAAAATGGTTTTTCCACTGGTGTGATTCCTCGGTAACAATTGTTGCATACATGCCATACATTATTTATAGAGTTTGGCAAAGCACGATCGAAAAGAAGAAAAGTTTTGCGCCGACGGACATAAGAAACATGGAACAAGGACCGGTATAATGAGCGATGCGCAGTTTCGTGTGGTCCACGAATGTTGCTAAGTAAGGGATTGATTCACGGGCAGCTATAATACCGCCAAACCGAAGTCCTAATAGATTCAGGTCAATGCCACTACCGTTCTTCGAAGTCGTTCATTATGTGAGAAGAGAAGACCCCGTTCTCATGCCACACAGGTTGCAATACCTGCGTGGCAAGCTGGACCGAGAGATTCGCAACAAGTGCGTAGATATATCCACGCTCTTCGATATTTAACTGAAGCACGTTTTAAATAAAATAGCCGATTCGAGTGTAGGTTAGTTTATCCACTGATGTATAGAAATTCCACGTTGATAGATTACAATTAGAAGAGTTTCGAATAGAGCATCAGCCAATAAATTAATTTTTATCAGAAATTCACTGAAACTTTCTGCATGAAATTTCTGACGTCAAAATAATTTCTATTATTTTCATACTGTCTGGGTCAAAACGGACCCATTGGTAACTTTTCGAAAGTAAATTTTTTTATGTAACCAAGGCATAATTGTGAAATTATACTCGTATCGATACAAATGGAAGTATACATGCAAAATGTTACAAACCATAATACTTACCAGTATCGAACATTCACTTTTTTTTAGAAAGTACTAATGGGTCAATTTTGACCCGGTCGATCTTTCTAGCGTTGAAAGAATGTGTTTTTAAACATTTTTTTTAGAGCTTTCTTTATCGTTTCTATGTATTTTCGTGTGCTCCTTTTTCGCTAACTTGTATTATCGTACCGAAAATGTACGTATAGCTAAACGCAGCTGCAACAGTTAATACTGTTAAAGAGCCCTCAGAATTTCCGTTGATACAGACTCAGGGCAAAATTACTAAAAAAAATCACTTACCACTTCTGAATGAATTATAATAACAGTAAGATTAACAAAAGAAAAGAAATCGTAAATGTCCTTCACGCTATTACGCTGTGTACTCAAGATTCGCAAGTATTCGATTGATGCGGAAACAAAACGCTTGTAACTCGGAGAAAAGTTCGTTATTACGCTTGTTTTACCTTTTGTTCGTGTGCCGCGCGTTCCTTATGCAAAGTTGCTTTCAAAAGTGACAGAATATTCCGATAGGCGAGTGTGTTTCGTAGAAATTGTTATCAAAGGAAAATGGAGCAGAGGAACGATCGAAAATACGAGAGAGACATTGACCGAGAGGTTAGAAAGAGAGAAAGAAGCTCGTATCCGCCAGTGGCAGGACCCTTTCCAAAGTTAATGATTCGATCATTGCGACGGGTGGTGGAAGCGAGTGGTGTGGGTCGGAGTAGTAGGAGAAGTGCCAGAGAAGAAGGAGAGGATCCAAGCGTAGCGGAAAGTAAGCCCGATCTCAGTTCGAACGGTTCGCCGCGATCGCTCCATCTTCGGTTTTGCCGGTTCGCTGCGTACGATTCGGTCGCACACAAAGATTCTTCCGCTACTGTGTTAGCTAACGAACGTTTCACGGGACACGTCACTCCGCTTCCGGCGCTCCTGTTCGGTCGCCTCTTCTAACCTGCCACGGAAGTCCTTTGACATCCCTTGACATGCCTCCAATCGCTGGCTCGAATTACACCGTAAAATCGCGCATTCATCGTACATTACCAGCTATTTTGAAACGTACGTATCTCGAATTACGCTTATCGTTAAATGTTTTCTTTCCCTCAGCTTAAACAATCTAAACAACATTTTTTCTATTTTACGCTATTTTCACGCATTCCACTTTCAACAAACACCGACGTACCCTACCGTGGTTACTTGGTTGCATAATAATTTGATCTTAATCTTCGTTGAAATTATAAGACCTATGCTTCGTATACGTTTGACACTTGAACGAACTCGTTTGAACAAAATCGTTTAGTTAACAAATATTCAGGAATATCAGCAAGAATTCGGAGAGTTCTATTTACATTATAATGAACATCTTGCCAACCGATAGGGTACATCTACCCTGTGATGTACAGCCAAATGAGTAAACAGGTAAATTTTTATCGATCACATTACGTTGCATGCTTAACGTAGACAATTATAAACACTATACCTGTCAGCAGGCCAATTTACCGTATAACTCGAAAGATTTATTGTTAGAACCAAAGAGAACACTGACAGGCACACGGTAAGAATTTATTTTCTTCGAAAATATACACACCTACAGGCACTATGTATTAGTCTTTCAGTTTTACCTGAAACTTCATCGAATACAAATTTAAAATTCGAATTTTGCATTTGCAAGTTATTTTAGTAATTTATAACGAAACTAATAAGAAGAAAGATTACGCGAAATTGATTTGTGAATACTGCAAGGTGTCATAACAGAAGCTTGTTTATTTCGATATAAATTGATGAAATTATAGGGAAAGTACCTACATAATTTCGCCTGCTGAGATTCAAGTCGTCCTCAATTGAAGGACAATTGATATTTTCACATCTAATTAATCTCAGATGAAGAAAAAAAACAATTGTTCGTGTTTCGTGTACGGCAACTTAGAATTGTTGAAATCTAAAGATTCTAAATCACGATTGGAAAAACACAAGTAAACAAAAATCGGGATCTTGAGAAAATACACACAATATCGTCTACCTGAGAAATATTGATTGATTCACGTATTTATGAGCTTCTAAATTTATATCTGTATGTATACAGGGTGTCCCCAAAATCGTGGTAGTGCCGGCCGTTGAAAAAAAAGAATAACATTTTTTCATTTAAAGCTTCGTTTTCGCAAAAAAAATGGGTTTAAAAATCTGTCAGGTACCCGTGTATTAAGTGCAAGTTTCGAGGTATGAATTTGTGTCTACTCGCGTTTGTTTTATTAAACATCGACAAGATCACGATTTGCTTCTTGTTATTGCTGTTATCTCATTTCCGCGGTACCGGTCTGTACTGTTACTCACTTTTATTCTGTATTTAATTTGAATGGTTCATAAATACGGATAAGATTAGTACTTTTTAAGAAACCATTGTATTAATGTACAAGTGCTCTTTGAACTAAATTATTATGCACTTCTTCCAGTGAATTATGTGTATTTTTTAAATCTTCCAACGCCAAAACAATCTTTGCTTTTAGTTCTTGAACGCCGGTGTCATCCTTGAAGAACAATAACAGCAAGCAAATCATGATATTGTCCGTGTTTAATAATACAAATTCGAGTAGAAACAGAAGTTTCATACCTCGAAACTTGCAGTTAACACACGGGCATCTGACGGATTTTCAAATTAATTGTTTTCGAAAATGAAGCCTTAAATGATAAAATGCTCTTCTTTTTTTCGACTTATTTTTGCATATAGAATCACCACCCGGCCGGTTGTACCGCGATTTTGGGGAGACTCTGTATTTATTATTTTTAATCATATGAATATTTGTTGTAGATATAAAAAAAATATAATTTCAAAATATTTATATTATTACATATTATTTTTTTAAACGACCACGAATTTAGCTCTGTTGCTCCTTTCATATCTCCAATTGTAGCAAATACCACGCTAAAACCTAGGCAACATTGTGAATACTTCTGGTAAGCGATATTGAACGCATGCTGGTCAGTACAAACAACTGTTTTCCTTAACAAAAATGCTGGAATCGATTAGGTTGCTTAAAATGTCATTAATTAGATATGTTCACAGAAACTTGAAACACTTTCTCCTAATGTGACATTAAATTGTCAGGATTCAATAAATGTTTTCACTATCAAGACTCACTGAAATATTTCTTATCCATTGCTCAAGTGATGTTGCAGACACAGTAGGGTAACTGTACCTAATATGGAACATCGCAATATCTCGGCAAATAAATAACAAAATCAATGGACCATAGTGTAAAATATTTCGTTAAAAACAACAGACAATCATATTCACGTTTGAGCTTCAGTTACAAGTCCGTCGTTGAATGCGAAGCTGAATGTTGCTTGAAAGCGTAAAAAAGTTTTTGAGGGGCGAGTTAAGTAGTGAAATTTTGTAGTGAAGATAAGGTAAACAAATATTACTTTTGCATGATTTATCATTAAACATGTTTGGTTTTGTGTCTTTAAAAGAAATTTACCGTTAAATTTTTCTTCTTACAATTAGTATAATTATTATTTTTCTGCGGAAATATGTATGTACCTAATATGGAACATGCTGAGTGTACGTAATATGGAACATGTTCTATATTAATATGGTATTATATTATATTTTTACCATTATAAGTACATTATATTATTGTATTACAATATATTACATAGTTTTGTGCTATTATTATTATTATTGTTTGTATGATAGATGGAAGTTATAGTACCAAAAATTAAAAGAAAATCTTGGGACAAAGTTCTAAAAAAAAAGAAGATATTTGTGTATTTGTTTTTTTATTTACATAAATATTGATTCTTCATGGTAAAAATAAAGATTTTTGAGATTTCGTTACAAATTTTCTAGGTGTTCCATATTAGGTACCATTTTGTCAACTTGCTGTGTTTGACTTTTTTTTACATTTTTTACCGTGACTTCAAGACACTTAAACTATTGCATAGTTAACTATTAACATGCGAATATCTATTAATTTTGTCGTGTTTTAACGTTAGTTTCATTAAAAAAAAAGCATGTCTATGTTTGGCAAACTTTTAAAATCAGGTGTTTCATATTAGGTGCAGTTACCTGTATCACCAATATATTTCAGCACTACCGGCCAATTTGGAATCACTTGTCAATTTACACCAATATTGTAAATGAAATGATGTAGAGACCAATAGCAATTTACCCCATTTCGATTAATATAAATTATAAAAAATTCGTTAAAAAGTTCTTAAAATTGCTTATTTTTTTCTGGAAATTTTTGTGTAACTTGCAATGCACAGTGATTCCAAACATTTGGCCGGTAGTGTATGTACCTATGTATTATGTTTCCATTAAACTTTCTTTCGTCACGTTATAATATCTTTATACGATAAAACTTTAAGATGAAGCATGTTATAATATGTAGCATGCAAAAAGTACGTGGTTTCCCATATATAACTAAGAGAGATGTACAGTTGGTAAGTTATCGATTGTAACTAAACTTTTTCGGGTGAATCTAGAGCAAAAATAAATAGACCTATTATCTGAGCGTTTTTACCAATGTGCATTATTTACAAAGATATTTAACATGAAATTTTCAATAATCTCAGCGTTTATAACTTCTTAACACCAACACTGCAGTTGTGGTTGCGAAGTTGGTAGTGTAGTAAGTAGATTCCTATATAATTAAAGGTTCACTACAGTCGGAGCCAAATGTATTGGCCGGTCACGTGGATTTCTTCTCTCCGCTTTTCCACACCGACGAACCCTACCAAGCAAGAACTGTATATGTAGTGGTTCAATAGGTCAACCTCATAGGCGCATGGGCGTATCTGTTTTGTAACACGATCTTTGTTTTACTTCTGGCGGCAATATGCTCTCTTCGTCTTATATCTTATGAAGGTAACCTCTTTCATCTATCTTTTTTTGGCAATAGGCTTTCTCGAGAGAGATGTAGTGCACACGCAACGACGGTCGAGACACGACAGTTGAAAGGGATACCGCCTGCGTTGCAATGAATCACCCAATTTCAAAAATTTCACTTTCTCTAATTTCCATCCTATCTTTATGGAAATAGTACCAATGAATTGACGATATTCTCCCGATGAAAATAAGTCCAAACACGACATAAATCGGATCCGTTTTCCAGTAATCAATTTAAATAACTCGGATAGCGAAAACGAGACATACGGTACGGGTCACAATACAGCGAGGTTGTAAAATTGCCCAGAAGTCAAAGTAAACATGTTTCAGAGAATCGAATTGGCACAAATACGAAGAGTGAGAGACCTGAAACCTCGGCCTTTACGAAAATTTGAAACCCGTTAGCAAATTTAGTTTTGTCGTTTAAATGAGTTGTATGAAACATTAATGACTTACTCTAGCATAAGATAAAACTCCAAATATTCCAAATAGTAATTGACATTTGCAGATTTTTCACTTATAAATGAAACACCGTTAGTTGTATGTCGTCATTTTTTTATTGTGCAAAATTCAGTGTACGGCCCAAAGTGCGGCGACATCAATCAGTCCTGCAGTTTGAGGTTTTAATTCACTACCTCCCTATATTATGGCTCGTACTATACAATTTTCAGAGGTGATTTAAACTGATTGTTAAGTTCAGTCCATTTATGCTGTGTTTGAACTCGTTTTCATTCCAGGAACCTCGCTAATCCACTGGTATTATTTTCATTAAGAAAGGATGAAAATTATAGAAATTTCGTCATCGAATGATTCATTGTAATGTGCGCGGTATCCTTTTCAAGTACCGCGATTTGCTTACTCTCGCTATAGCTCTATTCGTGTATTTTATACTGGCGCGTGTGTGTGTGCATGTGTGCCTTAGCATAGTAAGCGTAGTTTAAGGATGGAACAGAAAGATTCTATAGAACAATTGTAAACTGCCGAACGGTAAGAATGGAACCGAAAAGCGGCGGAAAAGAAAACCACGTGACCGGCCAATACATTTGGCCCTGACTACAGTAAATCCTCGACAAGTGTCAGTCAGTTTGGATTCTACAAGTGTCAGTATAGATGGTGCTACGCCTAGGCTGCGTCATTGCTGCGCCTATGTTATCTCGCTCGCTGTCAGTCAGGCGTGTAACGCTAAGGCCGACTCTATGTAATGTAATACAGGGCGTCTGTTTTATCTCAATACAGTGAAATATCTGGCGTGACAGTGAACGTGTTAATAAGTAAATGTTGTTCGAATTATGTCGTGTTTGATGTCATTTTCATCAGAAAAATCTCATCAATATGTTAAGAAAAATTTCGGGATAAAAAACGTAAAATTAAAAAAGTTGGTATTTAAATCGCTTGGTTGCCTCGACTCACGTTTCATCCTTATCTTTTATTCGCTGTCCTTGTCTACGTTCGGCAAACTACAAAGGCGGGCGCGAGGCTCGAAAACGTAGTCCCTGACTCTACAAGTGTCAGGTTTAGGTTCCTTGCGGACTGACACTTGTGGAGAATTTACTGTATAGTTCAAATCCTACAGTGGGCATGCTTTTTTTTTCTTTATATACCATTTTATGCAACAGTAGCCGTAATTTATCACTATTATGTTATTTTCTTAAATGTTACTACTCATTATTTAATTATTTATTAACTGTACTTAATTATGTACTACGTAGAACATAATTACTGACATGCATATTTATTAGGATATTATGCATACAAAAATGTGTATGATTCTAAGTATAACTAAAGAATAATATAATAGGAGGAATATAAAAAATGTAAAATATAATAAGTAGAAAATAATTGTGATAATCATGTCTTGTTAATAGTCTGTAGAAGAAGTTGACGTCGAGAAAAATTATATGCATCGTAAAAATACGAAAAACACAAAAATTTCCGAAAATTGGAATATTTTATGTATGCTACTACTTTGCAATGATACTTTGCTTTTTGATATTATGTGAGAAACAACTTCATGTCGCACCATACAAAATTCTTTATGCATGATATCTTAAGAAATATGTAATGAGTAGTAACATTTAAAAAAATACTACAATAGTGATAATAGCGACTACTGTTGCATAAAATGATATTTAAAGGAGAATGCAGTAAACAAAAATTATGCTCACTGTAAAATTGGAACCAGTGAATCTTTAATTATGATTGTGCTATTTTCTCAGCTTCACCACTACAACTACAGTAATGTTGTTAAGAAAAGTACGTCCAGTTTATGGAAAATATAATGCTAATTATCTTTGTAAATAAGGCGTATTGGCCAAAAAACTCGCATATGAGTCTTCTTATTTTCGTTTTAAATTTAGCACAAAAGTTTGGTTAACCCTAGTACGTTCCTCCGTTTGACTATACACTTTAGGTCTTTGGGTCAAAACAGACCCAACGACCTTATGTATAACAATTTTTATTACCAGCATGCCATATGAACCTAGACAATAGACTTTTAATATAATGTTAAGGGAACATAAATTTGATAACGGCAAAAGTTATTAAAAAAATTGAAAGGCGATGGGTCAAAAAAGACCCGAAGACCGCAGTAGGGTTAAAATCGGCAACGCGTTAGCTATCACTTCTCCTTGTAAGCGTGATCCGAGCAGTCGGTATAGTGATGAGAATTATTTTCGATATGTCTGAGAATTTTTAATAAAGATTTCAGTAAATTGTTTAAGCGATCGTCCAGAAAGTGTTCGTAAGCAATCAATAGATATATGCACTCCTTACGTGAAATTGAAAACTTTAAGTCAAAACAAGTGACAATATAATTAAAAATAGCTGTTGAAGTGAACATTTTGTTACATCGCTGTCGATAATATCTAAGCAGAGAAAATTACGTCGTCATCTGTTTATACTTTCCTATTTAACGGCATCTCTTCATTCGATGTTATTATATGATAATTGTCAGCATTTTATTAGCTACGGTATTACAGAAGAAAAACATAATATGGCTGTGTTCAAACAGAAAAGCTTTTAACAAGCAGACGAAGTTTTCTCTTTTACATATGCAAAATATTTTTTAAAACCAAATATTAATAAAAAATCATTTCGTTTACTACCTACAAAAAGTTATTTCTAACTTTTTTTTATGAAATTTTAAAAACACTTTAAACATTTTAGTAACCGCAAAAATAAACATTCTGTTTTACTATTGGTTTAGCTAACGCAAGTACCTGCACGTTCTTAGGGACTCATTAAGATAGCACAATAATTTCTAATTCTTTCCTCGTATACATGATGTCCCACCAACTCGGTCCATCTCAAATATCTCCATTATTTCAAGTAATAAGCGGGAATATTCCTTACACAAGTAGTATAGTGTTAAGAAAGATATAACAGTGATAATAATTTCTTCACAAGTGGAGACGTAGAAGAGATCTGGAGGACAATTTTATTTTTTGAAATAGAGTGTCCAATTTTTTATAGTAAAATTAGATCGATGAGCGAATTTTCAGTATAAAAGTGCTAAGGTGTACATAATTCATTCAACCAAAAAAGTTTCTGTACACCTCATTAGAATTTATTTTACGTTGTATAATTTTAACAGAGAAAATAGTAAATAAATAATATTTACGTGATTTTATTTGGAAACATAACATGTGCTATTAATACCAAGAAAAATAATTTACGTTCATTTGTTAATAATTAAACAGATATTTTCCATTATGGGAAAGATATTTAGAGTAATGTCTTCTCTACTTACCTGTAAACAAGAAACTTACTTGTATTTGCTTTTAGAGCCTTGTTCGTTGACATTTTGCTGGTAAAGAAGAAATTATCTTGTATTTGCCTTTGGAACCTTCTTTATAAACATTTTGCTGAATTCTTAGATACCGTACGGAAATCTTTTTCATCCCGTTTCTGCTACATTATTCTTTCTCCTTAGTTTAATGGTTAACAAATGAACGTCGATAAGTTTTCGTTGTACCAATAGTACCTAAATGCTATGTTTCTAAATAAAATGAGATAAATATCATTTATTTGCTACTTTCTCTGTTAAAATTCTAACGTGGTGTACGAAGGCTTTTTTGCCCGAGTCTACGCTTATCCTAAAACTCACCATTCCTCAGATATTCAACTTTGTCCATCTTATTACTTGCATTATGAAACGTTTTTTTATGATAAATATTACGTATCGAGAAACAACAACTACACCGCAAGATATGATGCAACGGATTACTGCAGCATGTCCTGGAATAGACCGCGAGACGATAAGCATGCAAGGGATTCAACGGTTCACAGATTACATTATATCAGTGCATATGGTCGACACTTTGAACATGTTTCATAATGAAAGTAATAGGATTGTCAAAATCGAATACCTCAGGATTGATGAATTTTTGGAATAAGTGTACCTTGGTACTTTTTCACTCAGAAATTACTACTTTATCTAACTTGACTAGAAAAAATTGGACACTCCATTTATAAAAACGAAATTCACTTCCAGATCTCCTGTATACCTTTATCTGTAAAGAAACTATTTCCACTATGTTGTCTTTCTTGCAACCATACAACTTTCGTAAGTAGTGTTTTCACTTAATACTTGAAATAGTGGAGATATTTGAAGTAAATAGACAGAATTGGTGGGACACCCTGTATACAGATTAATATAAATTCTTTAAATGTTCTGCTTGTTAAAACTAACGTGTAAAGCCTATATAAATGAAAATTCCGTTTTAACTTATGCACATGTCAGAAGATTAATAAAAATCTCTTTCTTTTTAATATACTAGTTTAATGTCGCATAAACTGCATAAGGTTATTAGCGACAACTGTTACGGATTGATTATAATTTGAAATCTACTGCTGTTTTGATCCAATATCTTTTAGAAATTGCAAGGTTCGATGTATGTATTGTAGTTTTTGGTAATCGTTAAGGTTATCTTTTAGAGAGTGACATAAATCATTTAAACTTAACTCGGCGGTTTGAGAATTCGGGACGATGTATTATACATACAGTGGGTGATCAAATCATTAGAGCCACCCGTAAGAAATTGACGGTTTTACATTGTAACGATTAATTTTCAGATGAAGCGTTGATGTTTACAAATTGCAAATATACACTTGGCAACACTTTCGGCTATATTATCTGTCGTATGAACGTTATTTTGTATCAGTACTGCAAATCGCCTCTTGAGAACCACGTGTTACAGTTTTCTTGGTTTATAGATCTTGAGCATTTGAATTTCTCTTGCAGTGTTTTTACTACTTATAACGCATAGTAAATCACTTAAAATGTATCGAAAAAAGAATCAAGGTAGCGCTACCAAATACTGGCTTTATCGTTACTTTTAACTGTATTTTGTATAACTACGTAACCTAAGTTCAACTGTTTTGTGTATCTTTAGTGAACAATCGTTAATTAAAAATACTCTAGTGTGAAAATCTTGATATTGTGATTTTATATCTACACCGAAACAAAAAACATATTTTTCTGCGGTAGAATGTGTTTTGTAGTAATGAGTATATTGCAACGATCGCATATTGTAGGATTTGTCCTGATAATGACACGGGAGTGTGTGATTCTAGAGTGACCGATCTTAATTGTATTAATTGTGTTCTGTTCCTTTCGAGTCAGTTTTGAGAAGTGAATGTCTGCTTTGAAAGAGCTAGGCAGACTTTACATTGGAAAATTAAACGGTATTTTCATTCTCTTTAAAACACCATATAACAACAATTATCTCGAACAGACAAGCGGTAGAAAATATATAGAGAAATTATTTAAATAAAACATATCTGTTTTTACACAAATGATGCAGTGCGGGTTTGTCCAATGTAAAACAAAGTAGGCGCGAAAAAAATGGAATTAAGAGATCGACATCAATTTTTTTTTAAACTGTTATTAAAATTAAGAGAATGGAATTAAATTTCTCAAGATTTATGTTTTTGATTGTGAAGAATAGTTTGATTCTTTGTAGAAGCAGTAAATAAACATTTCACGTATAAAAATATTGCAGTAATGAGGTCGAAGAAAGAATACCTTCCGAGGCACTGTACATTTCTTCTTAATACTTAAACACTGTCTATTCTTTTGCTCTAAATTTCTTCGATTGCCAGTTTTTCAATACTCATTTGCTCGATCTTTGTTTGTTCAATTATTGTCATATAACGTAGTACAGGGGCACACGTTTCATTTAGTTAATAAACAAATTTAATTTTGACCGATTCTTATTACGTCTTGTATTCATAGTTCCGTTTATCAATTTTAGAATGAATAAAATTGTGAAACGAAGAAATTGTTAAAATGAATTTAATTTAATTGTAACGGGTTTTGCAATTAAGAACCAATAAAAATCAAATTTAGGAAAGAAAACGAAATTTCTTGGAATTTACATTACTTTCTTTATTTGATGACATTCCATCGAGTTCGACGTAACTTCCTGTATTTTCAACAGGATTGAACTCCGGGTCATAATGTTCAAATTGTAACGAGCTACTTAATAGAGTTTTATCAGGAGAAATGGTTTGACACTCGTAGCCCTTCACCTTGACCGCCGAGATCACCGAATTTAAATCCGCTCAATTTTTTTTTACGAGGTTTCCTCAAAGACACAGGTCACTCAGTTATTTTTACTTCTCTGAATGATATAAAACACAAAATTAATATACCTAAGATAACTTAAATTAATATACTTGAGATAACTTTAAGTATCGTACAACACAATAACATTACGAGAAATATGAAGAGGCGAATATAAAAGTTTCAAATGTAGCGATCGAATGTCAGAAGACTTATTGCAAGAAAATATTTTTATCTCGTAAATTAGTTATTTTTCGACCTCGTTACCTTAACCCTTTTACGGAACTTGTGAAGTTATACGAATAAGTAAATTTGGGTAAAATTGACCCAATGTCATAGTATTTACAAGAAATTAGTATAAAGAAATGAAACTCAGTTCGTTTAATTGTTACGGCTTAATATTGTAATTTTAATATTATGTTGAAATTATATGGAATATTGTCGTTTGCCTTGCTGGTCCTGAGCGAAACGATAAAATGTTTTCTTTTCGCTTTCGCCCACATCGAAGTATTTCACGAGCATGCCATAATATAGAGTTGTCTCTTAATTTACAATATTTAGAATTATTACGTTCAATTCGTATGTGTTCATCTAAAGGAAGACTGTCTAAACTTTCTTCGCAATCTGAACTTTCTTTACCTACTTCTGTTTCTGTTACACAATATTCTTCTATATTATTTCTATATTCTTCGCTGCATTATAAATTTTGTTATTTATCGAATAACAAGTGCTACTAGAAATAAAAATAGGTATTGTAAATACACACAGTTTATTGTCACGCCATCGTAGAAAATGAAATTATACTTTGAAACTGTTTCCAAGGTAAAAAATGCACTGGTTATCCCATTCGGGATAAAAGAATACGCAACAGAAGCTTAACAAAAGATCATCACAGTCACAATCACCAAAGCCACTTGCTACATATGTGTGTATGTCGGATCAAATGTGTTTTTTTTTTTTCGTTTTCGTTAAGATAGTTTGTTACAGAAATAATAGTGACGACAATTACTTCTTTCCTTTTAATCTAATCGTTACTTTTGTTGCTACATTGTTGGTATATGATATGTCACGCTTGGAAAGTGTATTGATTTACTAGGTATTCGTATCGGTATCAATCTTCCGAACAAAAACAAACGTAATTCAATCCACGTTAAGCTCATCGCGTTTTGTTTCGTTGAGATTTAAATTTGTTTCAGTCACCACAATGTTGTATAATATTACTGTAAATTTTTTACAGAATGGTGGCTTTGGTGGTTACTTTTACCACGATGTCTCGCATCATGGACGAAATACATTGAAGAATACGACTCTATTAGAGTTGCTAGGTGCGATGTTCGTTGCAGTGGTAATTACCCTGATCAAGTAAGTATGTATAACGTGTTAGTGTGTAAATATCGAACATTTAATGTGTCTCGCATCATGGACGAAATACATTGAAGAATACGACTCTATTAGAGTTGCTAGGTGCGATGTCCGTTGCAGTGGTAATTACCCTGATCAAGTAAGTAACGATATAACGATTTAACGATAATACTAATTCTTCAAATTTTCAACGATAACGAATACAAAGAATACAATTAAATATTTCAGAAGTTAGAAATACAGTATATTCGTTTTCTTCTTTAAAATGTACTAAACATGCTAAAACCAGTTGCATAAATTAATATGTGTTAACTGCTGAAATATGTTTTTTCATTTTCTGTTAATTCATATTTAACTTATATTTAGAAGATTTACCCTTTTGCTATTATGTTTTACTTACTCTTATTCTTTGTTGAAATTATGCTTTAATGATCAGTGATAAAATTATAAGGATTTCGATACGAGACCGTTAGATATTATCTGACTTTGGCTAACACGCTCCTGAAACTCGTGAATTTTTAACACCTGTTACATAGAATGGCATCTCAAAAGTATAAGATACACTGCTTAACTTTTCCTAAAATCGAATTTAAAGTTGCTCCAAAACATACCTATCCGTAAAACAACCACATTAAGTAATTGGTGGTTTAAGGAAAATGTTAAGAAAATGTAAAGAGAACACTCGCATTTAAATACACTTGTTATCACTTAATTTTTCTTATAACATTCTATTTATGCTAGCGTTAAATAATTATAACTTTCTTTACACAAATTTTTGTACATTATATGTTGTACACACTAAAAAAATTAATAATTAAATAATAGTAATAAACTAATGAAAAATTATTGGTGCAATTAATAATTAATTAGTAATTAAGAATGTTTACACTATTAGATAAGAATCTTTCAATTTTCTTAATATTCTTCAATTTATGAAAAATATGTTTGTTTTGTATATAAATGCTGTCAAGAGTGTGGGATTTGGTAATTAACGAGGGAGCGACACACTTTGATTATAAAATATATATACAGGGTGTCCCAGGATTAAAGTGCCCAACTTTGTCAATATATTCTATTGGTGTAAATAAGCAAAACATGTTATATAAACATAAGTTGTTTATTAAAAAGTTATAAATAAAAATACGGAATTCGAAGGGAACGATTAAAATCTTTCTTCAGTCATTAATGTTTAAAAATATCATTGTAATTGAGCAAACCTCCCTACACCAACAAATACAGGATACGTCAAGACACTAGAATTCCTCAAAACTAACAACATCTAGTCGACACTTTACATCTTACAAGTCGTAAAGAAGGACACAGTGACATTCTGCACAACGATGCAGTTGCATGTCGGAAAGTTCTTCAAATGTATATATTCTATTATATACTGCAAACATAATGCACTATATATATAAACAACACAGTACACACAAACCAATCATTGAAAGACAATCACTATACACTACCATATTCACATACAAACGGGCACACATGAAATGAAAACTAAAGTCACTTAGGCCGTCTGCGGTTTCCGGTGTCTCCGCTAGTGGTGGGACAAAGTGTCCCTCCCAGCGGAGCCACAATAGCTGTGGCCGGGGATTGTGATCTTGACCCCACGCCTCCCCGGCTAGGCGGTAGCGATGCGGGTAGGAGAAATCATCCCCCCACCCATTTACACCTCCGCCTCCGTAACTCGGAGACCTCCCAACCATGCTCCGCGACCTCCTTCAACAAGATTACTTTCTCGCAAAATGAGACCATAGCGTTCCAGGACTTCTCGCTCACCAGCATCACTTTCACGATGGCTGGCAGCCACAGGCGTTGTCCAACCTCCTCGACCAGGATACAGCCGCTCATCCGCCCACGCTGGGCACGCCTCCAGCGAATGCTGCGCCATATTCCGGTCACCTCCACATTGGTGACAGACCACCGTCGCTTCAGCTCTGATCTGGCATGGGTACTCACCAAAACAGCCATGTCCAATAGCATCGGTGTTTATTAACGTGTCCGCGCCTGCCACGAGGGCTCTGAAGACACGGCGCCCATGGGCGCGAGATTAAGATATACCCACTTAACGCGGTCGCCTGAGAAGACCCTACACGGAGACAAAACGGATGCCTACCCGTACAGAGGCCACTTGTGAGGAGGTTTCAAAACGTTACGGGTTGAACGGAGTGACTTTCCAACATTCTAACAATTCTCCAGATGGGTACTGGAGCTGCCTTGACGCAGCTCACCTCGCTAGCAGCCTTGAAAAAGAGCCACCTGATCAGCATATTGCTGAACCACTGCCCTCTTGAATCCAACACCAACCCGGTCAGCCCCAGAACGGGGGGAGGGGGGAACTCCGCCCATCCTGCCGGACAACCAGGGGAGGGTAGAGTAACCCATCGCAGCTCCTGGCATGGAGAGGACGGGCTAGCAGGCCAGAGGTACCGTTCAACATCATCGGTCGGATGTTCGTGGCGGATTTTCCCAACCACTTCTAATCAAGGGATCTCGCTCCTCTTGGTATTATTGGCTGATCAGCTAAGGTACCAAGGGGTCGCCAAGCCCTTAGGTGCCTTTAGCCCCCCCCCCCCTGTGGAAACACCCAGGTTACACGGTAGGTGAGCCTACCTCGGTTGCGACCCAGCCAGTATCCCAGACTGGGCAGAATCGCCCCGACCGCGCGTTGGTTGGTGCTGCCCTGTAAGAGGCAGCGCCATTTTGCCTACGCCTTGTGTCGGGCCATGCGCATCAGCCCTTTAGCCTGTGACTCCGACAGAGCCACTTCATTCTGGTGAAGCGCCACTGACCGTCCAGATCAAGGCTAAAATCCCCGACCTGGATTATCTTGTCTAACCTACAAAATCTAACCTCCCTCGCCTTCAACGTGCGGGGAACCTGCTCGACTGCAGGCAGCTGTCACACAGCCGCCTAAGTTGGGCCACAAGAATGACTAAAGCCAGGCTTGCTCGAGACCCGGTGCAGTATACAAGGTCATCATGCGTTCAACCGCCCCGGCCAACTCCTTCTCCGTGACTCCTATGTTGGCGGACCAAATAATCGGATTCGTTGATTCGGAATCGTGCCGCGGATTTTCCCCCATTGAGGAGAAGAGTAGTTTTCACGATCCGCCCGAAAATCTAGAGATCCACACCCTATGAGCGAGTCACCCACAGCCGGAGTCTTTCAAGCCCTATCTAGTAGGGGCGCCACCACGAATTCTGATCCAAAGGGTTGAGGAGATCACTCCATGCCTGGGCCTTGGCCCTCGCGATGGCCAACTGAAGCTCCATCCTCGCCCACAGACGGGCAGTGCCAGGGGGTACCGCCTA
>NW_017100493.1:75085-75773 GCF_001263275.1 Habropoda laboriosa | reverse complement strand
ACTTCGCAGAGAGAGGAGTCTCTCTCTCTCCTTTATGCTTCTCCCCGGAGCCACCACCTACCTAGGCCGGGGAGTATGGAATTAAGAAACGCTCAATTAATGCGGTCACCGGTATATTGACCCCATGCGGGAATATATCCAACGCCTACCTGTGTGAAGGCCAACTGTGAGAGCATACCAGCACGTTACAGGTCGAACGATGTGACTTTCTACACTCTACCAATTCTCCAAATTGGTACGGGTGCTGTTTTAGGACGCAGCTCATCCACCGGCAGCCTGGAAAAAGGGCTATCTAGCTAGCATTTGGCTTAAAATCACAGCCCCTTCGAATCCTACAACAAACCCGGCCAGCTCCCAGAACGGGAGAGTGGAGAAAGGCATCCGCCTAGACACGCCGGACAACTGAGGGTGGAGTGGAAGACCGATTACCCCACACATCCGCGGTCCGGGCTGCTGCGGTGCTGGTCTCCCACCCTTCGCCGCCCCTTTCTGCTCCGTCACCGAGTGAGATCACATCTCTTCTTCTCTCTCTCCTTCGGCCTTCTTCCGCGGCTGCTGCGTTACAGAACCTCTCGTTCGCCAGGATGGATTTGACCTCTATGACCGCTAAATTCAGCCAGGACCAGGCACTTTTCCACCTGCACCGGACCGGTCTGGGTTTTCTCAGTTCCGGCTACTTGTCTGGGAG
>NW_017100493.1:63209-75062 GCF_001263275.1 Habropoda laboriosa | reverse complement strand
AGGTACTCATTGAGTCACGCGATAAGTGAGCTGCACCTGGCAACGGTCCAGCCAGTTTTCCAAACTGAGCAGTACCGCCCGACAGCGCGTTGGCCAGTGCACCCCTTCAAGTGTTTTTTCCACTTTGCCGGTGCGTCCAGTCGGGACTGGCATCTCAGTACTTCGACCCAACAGTGCCGCGGTCCCAAGTCCCAACTTAACCTTCTTTTTATTCTTCTCCGAAACCATCGCCGAGTTAGGGTACTTCCTTCAGCCTAGGTGCAAGGCAACCGCCTAACTTTCTATCTGATGTTGGGTGATCGGTTGGGACTTAAGGTTAGGCTCCATTTCCGTTTTTTTTTACATGGAGGAAATCTTGTATAGACTCTCCGCCTCTCCTGGAGGGGCGGAGTAGTGTAGGATTTTTACCCTCTAAAACCCCCATAGTTACCCTCATCCAGCTCGCTGGGGGAGGGCATCACTTTCAAATACTTTCGGGTACCAAGGTTAAGCCTCTCTACTTTTCTCAACCGGATTTGACACCGGCTATGACAGTTACCCTCTGTTTGGTACATCCCTCCCGGTGGGAACACCAAGTAGTCGCCTTCCAAAGGAGGTTAGATAGGGTTTTTAACTAACCTTAAACTAACCTTAAGTTTTTATCTACCCTAAAAATTAATCCCTATCCTATTTCCATAATTAATCATCCTATCATTCACGCATCCATCTCCTTCATCCGTCCATTCATACCGTACATCCAAGGATTTCCTCGTTTGGAACCCAACTTAACCTAATTGTTATCTGCAGACTGTGTCTGGACTTGTATTTTGTCTTCCGTTGTCTGCGAACAATTGTTTGTCAGTCTGGACTAGGCTTTAGATGCATCTGTCCGACGCTGCCTACCTTTAGAAATCTCACGCTACATTTCCACCAATCACGTGTGCAGTAGGCAGGGGACCGCGACATTGACGTTTCTTGGCAAATGCAAAAGCTCCAAAATTGAGAACCTCACCAGACACCCCAAAGAAGTTTAGCATTCCTATCACGATAAAGAAGACATGGGAATCCCTAAATTCTGGATCGGGTACCATTCCTTTTCTACGATATAAAATCCCATGTCTCAACATCACGGGGAAACTTCAATTCCCCGTTCAACTTTAGAGTAAAGCACATTATCATTCTGTAGCTACGCCCATGAAGGCTGTAAGCCCCCCGCTAAGGCCGTGCGAGTCTGGCTATGGTCAGTTCTCGCATCTGGTAGCCAGATTCGCACGGGTCAGGGTTTTTCCGGACCAGCCAACCCTCGCCAGAAAGTTGGCGCTTTTTTTACGCGCGCTTTTCCGCCCGCGTTTTTTCTCGTCCCGCGCTTTTCGGTAGCGCGGCTTGCTCCCTGTCCTTGTCTAAGGACAGGGGCATATAACCCGAAGATCGGCGGAAACGGGACAGTCGAAAAGGACGATCGGCCGAACGTCGTGCTGTCCAAGCGTCGCCTCCCATCGTTATTCTGTTTCGTGTATTCATCGTTTTTACTTGCACTAGCGAGTAAGGTTCACGCGTGCCGCGCCTAAGTAAAACGAAGTTTGAAAGTGTGTAGAGTACGGCTTATTTAACCTTCGTCTCTCCTACAATCCCCTCAATTCTATTACTCCGCGAATCGGCTGTACACGATTCTTCTTGAATTATAGCAGTCTATCAATTGCAATAAAAATTGTTACTTAGACAAAACCTGAGCGGTTTGTCTACCACATGAATACATACATACATCTGAAGTACAATATACAATATGAGATAGTGCGTTCCCAAGTGTTTATAAATAAGAACCGAAAGAGTGAATATTTAAATATATTGTGAATTATTAATTTTCAGAATAAAAAATTACATTTTTATAATTTTCAAAATGAATCTGTTTATGTAAAAAATATTAAGAAATATTAAATATTAAAAAGTAGAACTTCATCAGGTCTTGTTACATAAAACGAATAAGGTCTTAGGAAAATAGGCTTTGTAAAATTGTTCGACTTTTTCTATTATTATTTCTACCAATAACTGTTGTTATTTTGGAGGCCAAATGTTCTGGTCGGCTCGTAGTTGTCACCTACAAAGTTGTCGACTTTTATCGCTCTGTCCTAATTGTAAGTTATATACTACGTTCGTTGACCTACAGCAGCACACACATACAAACATGAAAATTATTTTTTATTGTACTATTTTCAATATCTGAGCTATGTCAAAAGAAAAGACGAAGGATCCCTTATTGTCAAAAGAGAAAAGTCAAAGACATGTTATAGTAATAAATGCACATAATAGTTCAAAAGTGACCTTGACTGGCCAGTACATTTGGCCTCTAGTATTATATAATCATATAAGACCTATAGCTATAAAAATATAGCCAATGGCAATTGCGCGACCCACCCTATATAACGATCGATTTATTATTTTGTTTTAGTGTATGGAAAAATGCTTGGGGTCTAATTATACAAAACCTGGTCATTGTCCTGATAAGGCATCCATGTCACCCTTTGAAGCTGTTTGTTTAGTTACTTGTGATGACGACTCTCGTTGTCCAGATTTAGCGAAATGTTGCAAGCACGAATGTGGCGTCACATGTATGCATTCTATCGGTTTAGACAATAGAACTGGTAGGTATTCAGTTTTGTTCTTAAGTTTTTCTTCGTTTTAATTTCAATTTTGTAATTAAATTAAATTAATTTATTCATTTTCGATTATTATACAAACAGTCTCCACAAAAAAGAAAAATGTATAAAATTTACTTGATGCATATATGTACATTAAGAAACGTACATTACAAGTAATTAATATCCAATAATAAGCAATGTTTGTTTATGGAATAACATTTCTTTTAATTTATATGTGTTCAAATTTATACTTACGTACTTATTTGCTGAATCATTTATGCAAATTAAATCCATCGAAATGTACATTAACGATATTAATTCATTTAAATTACAAACACTGGTGATTAGTCCAGTATAATTACATTTTAAATGCACAATTAAAGAATTGGAAAAATTAAACGCATTCAATATAATCAAAAAATTCAGAAATCAGAAACATGGTGTTCAAATGAACACGACTCTTTTAACAGATATTCTATTTTCATAATTCCTGTGCAAAATTAGAAGACGCAGCTGCAACAAACAGCAATTGTTCGAAAACAACAGAAATAACCTACATACGTGCAGACGTTGATGGGTTTACGTAGTTGTCATTTTTACGGACATGCGCAGAAATACCTTACTTTTCAGACAGCCCACGCATATTGTGTCGTTATATCTCTTTACACATGTATATTCTGTTATGCAGAATGTCCCATTTTAATCTATAAATGCTTATATTTCGGAAAGTACGTTGAATTGAGAAACTTTCTTTTGGGAGATTAAAAGAGATAAAAGGGGACGCTAAAGCGTGTAGTTCGTCCAACGACTCGAGTTAGTAGAGGTAAACAAACATTCGCGTGCTAAACACGTGATAGATGCAAGGGACTCTAGCTATTGGCTGGCGAATGATAGTTCAGGATCGGATTTACATGGGTCAGTGTTAGGGCTTGTTTCCACTTCTCGGGTTTAATTATTATTGAGGCTTCGAGTGTAAGCCATGTCTTTATGGAAAAAGTATTCCGACGTTTCTTTTAATTGCTCTTTTTAATTTTTAATTGAACCGGAACACGAGTTTTTGTATAAATAATACACCTCCTTTAAACATACTTCATTATCAGTGTGTTTCACGAACCCTGATGCTTACGAAACGTCAGAATACTTTTTCCATAAGGACAAGGTTTACACGCGAAAGCCTCAATAATAATTATGCTTCGGGCCGTGAAAGCCTTAAATTTTCGATTCTCAGGTTTAGTGTTGCAGTATCTGAAGTTTGTGGATACGTTACTGTCCCAAAACACGTGCGTTTGTTTACCTCCACTGGCTCGACTCGTTGAACGGACTGTAGGTGTAAATTTACTTATTGTTAGTGGAGGCATTAAGGTCATTTGAAGGTCAGTTGAATTTTTTTAAATAGTACACGGTATATTTTTTTTCAATAGAATGATAGGGCGTATATTGCATGACTTTATTGACAAATGTGAAACTACAACGGCGAAACGAAATGCGATAGTGTCCCCATAAATGCTCTGAACAAAAAATACATTGCCTTAAACATTAATACATGCTTAAACATGCCGGTTAAAGCTATCTTGTACAGCCGTAAACATTTCCTTTATGCTTTTAAATGCGTTAGAAATTCTTTTCTTCATATCTTCCATACGTGTTAGCTGATAAATAAAAATTCTTTTCTTAACGTACACTTATCAAAATAAAATTCAGCGGTGGACTTAATACAATGATCAATGCAAATTTGACAATCTCGCATTAAGAATGTCTAGAATGATACGCTTGTTTTGTAACATAACAAAATTATAACGATTTAGTGTGAAACAAATGCTTGTGGGAAAGAGATGAATTGTAAAATAATGATTAGTGAAAAAGATATACAAAAAACAAGTACGTAACGATTTTATTTCTATTTCGGTAAAATGGTAATGTAAATTCAAAATTCTGCATTTTTCCAGATTTACCTTTGATTCCTGAAAATGTACAAATTAGACAACAGAAGAACAATTTAGTTCATTTAACATGGCATAATTCTAAGACTCCACCTATAAATAAATCGGCTGTAGAGAACGGTGTAAGGTATTTAGTGGAAGAAAGACATTTACTTGGACCAAGATATCTGGAATCTAGATTGAGCTCTTGGACGGTGCGTCATGTTTCAACGAAATCGCACGCAACACTTCGAGAACGATTAAAAACTGGACATTGGTATCAATTTCGTGTAGCAGCTATTAACGAGAACGGCTGTCGAGGGTATTCTCAGCCATCTAGACCTTTTAAAACAAAAGGTAAGTAAGGCGAGTTACACATCTTTTTTAATTTTAAGTTTTACCAATGACATTTGATAACAAATTGATTACTTAACGTACTATGATGCCATCGTTTAACATTTTTGAGGGATTAGTTCGTTGTTAAAACGGTCGATGAGGAAGAGGATCAGTAGAACTGTAGGTAGATACATAGCTTTTTCTTTTTTAAGAAAAATGTACACCTTAAATTTTATTCAAGCCTCTAGAAGCAGTAGTATTTGCATACCTGGTTACAATAGACACATGTACTTACGTGTACTTGAATTCGATCTAGTTTGTTTGATTTCTCCCGAATATTTTGAGGTACATACTAGTATACAAATGAATCCTTACTTTATAGGTTACTACAAATATACAAGGTATGTGCCTACGCATATACATTTAACTGTACCTTACGACAGTTTTGCCTACGTTTAACCTTATTTATACGGTTTAAAAATCTTATATACAGGGTGTCCCGTAACTCCTCGAACACCCGGAAATGGGGGGTTGGTGGGGTGACTCTGAACAACTGTTTCCTTTACCAAAATGTTGTTTGAAGCTTCATTTTTGAATTATTAACGAAAAACACAGGCCAATCGGAGCGCGCGTAGAGCCTGCGCCCAGGGACGAAGAACAGAGGCTCATTCGCGCACGATTCCGACTAATTGCAATTTTTTCAAAAATTTATACAAACGTGGGAATGACGGCAAAAAACAATTTCTCTAAGCCTTATAAAAATAGCGGTGCAAAGTCAAAATTTTTTGACAGCGATCGATAACCGAAAAGTCACGCGTACGCATCTGTTCACGATCGCGCGCAGATGAGAGTCAGCGCTCCCGTGTCTGGGCGCGGGCTCTACGTGCGCTCTGATTGGTCAGTGTTTTTCGTTAATAATTCAGAAACGAAGCTTCAAACAACATTTTGGTAAAGGAAAAAGTTGTTCAGAGTCACCCCAGCAACCCCCCATTTCCGGGTGTTCGAGGAGTTACGGGACACCCTGTATAAGCCAACAAAGCAAAGATGAGGCTTTTGAGATACCAATCGACAAAGCAAAGGTGAAGCTTGTCATGTCATCGCCTAACCAAATGAACGAAAAATAGGAGATCAGGCTATCGCCACTGTTCTTCGATCCTATACTTCTACCGCTTGAAGGAAAGTTGCAGTGTAGGTAAACGGTTTCTTTTTTTTTTTATTTTGAAAGATGCTTTGAGACGGAATCGGCCCATAAGCTAAAATACTTATACATAACAGTTTTGGGCTATAAATTTATATAAAATATATAATGTCTGATGTAATTTTAAATAGACCTTTATAAAAAGTTGTACTATTCTTCCTTTCTTATCTTCTCTCTCTCTTCGTCTTTAAGGTAACGAGTAGTTTCAGGTGCTAATATTAAGTTAAGGTTATTATGTTGTTCACTCTGTTTCGTCATATCGAGATGTTTATGACTTTTAAGAACTTGTCTATATATTTGACAGCTGCTATCTTTGGTTCTTTTGAAAACTATTGAGTGTTATAGGGTGGAGGCCAGCCTTCCTTTTTTAGGTTGTTTGTGAGTGTCTTTCTTTCGTGAATGTGCAGAGAGCAGGTCCACAGGACGTGGTCCAGGTCCTGGTTGGGAGCACCACAGGGACAGGCTGGGTCCTGCGTTATTCCCATTCTTGCCAGGAAGGCTGCCAAATTGTAGTAGTTGGCTCTGGCTCTATTTACACAGACCGTCAGGTGCCTGGGCAGGTTTCTATTGTGGAACCAGGGTTTCCTGGATGGATTGTAGAATTGTCTGAAATAGTTTGTACCTTGTGATGCGCTTTCTGCCAACCAGTGTTTTTCTATTTGTTGGTTGATGTGGTGTTGTACTTACTGCCGTATGTCATTTTGTGGGACGGTGAGGCTCTGATTTTGTGTTTGAGTTGCTGCTTGCTTGACTGCTTTGTCTGCGAATTCGTTGCCTGTTATGCCTGTGTGAGATGGAATCCACATGAGTGTGATGGAGTTTCCAGCTGTGTTTTTCTGGAATGCTTTTAGACCTGTTTTGATATTTATTATGTATCTGTTTGTGCTTTGTTCAAATCTTGTACGAAGAAGACTCTGTATCAGACTGTTTGAATCACTGCAGATGAGGTACGAGTGCTGTCAATTCTGGTTGGCTAATTGCACAGCGAGTTCCATTGTGGCACATTCTGCTGTGAAGGAGGAAGCCTCTTTTGGAAGAACTATTTTTTGTTCCCAGTTGAGCTGTGGCGAGATGCATGCTGCTCCGTCTGAGGGACTGTGTGTTGTTTTGGATCCGTCTGTAAAAACTACTACGTGTTTGGGGTATTTAGTGCTTGTGAGATTTTTGAATATGCTGTTACAGGATGTGCTTCTTGTCTGATTAATGTGCCAGTACGTGTCTATGTTTGGCTTTTCTATTTGTATCGAGAAGTTAGTGATGTTGCTGGGGAGGTTTGGAAGTATGTAAAGTAATGTGCTATATTCTTCCACATAATTGAAAATTGTGGTTGTTCGTCGATCGAGAGGTGTGTTTGTGTAGTTGTGTTTGTGCGTTGTCTCTGTGTTTTCAGAAATTCCAGGAAAATTGGAAGGAGCGGATGAGCTCCATTTGTGAGTGTCTTGATTAGAAAGTTTGAACCTAATTGTATTGCTCTGTCTGATAAGGCAAGAGCCTTGGCTTCTGCAAGAATAACTCTTGTGGGAGTGGTTCTGTGGTATCCCATGGCTAGTCTGAGTGCTTCTATTTGTAGCTGTTCGAGTTGTTTCCGGCCCACATGCTGGCATATTCTATTTTGGCTCTTATCAGGCTGTTGTATATGTGGATGAGTGTCTGGGGGTCACTTCACCACCATGTTCCCCTCAGGAATCTAATGCTGTTCATTATTTTGTGGCACCCGTTGATGATTTGTTTGGTGTGCAGCTTGCATTGAAGTTTGGCGTCTACGTTTACACCTAAGAATTTAACTGTCTGTTTGCTTTCTATGACTTCGCGTCCTATGTGTAGGTAGGTTGGAGATGTTTTGTGCGGCGAGTTGCTGAAGGACAGTAGTTCTGTTTTGGTTGTAGCTAGTTCTAGGTTGAGGCGAATGAGATTGCGTCGGATTGTATCTACTGCTGCTTCGAGAGATGTTCTAGGTTTTTCGAGGTCCGCGTCCTGGGTGACTACTGCTATGTCGTCGGCATACAGAGTGATGATGACATCGCCTCTCATATGTTTTGTGATGTTTCTTATGTAGATGTTGAACAACAGCGGGCTCAGAACTCCACCCTGCGATAGTCCTTTGTGAATTTTTAAATTCTTGTAGTTCTGCTCTAGGTGCGTGCTGCCTATGAAATGAGCGTTCCTGTCGTGCATTCAGTTGCATATGAAGCCCAGAATATTTCCTGTTATGTCTGTTTCTTCGAGTATTTTTGTCAGTATGCTGCTATGTACATTACCAAAGATGCCTTTAATGTCGAGAAAGGCAACAATTGTGTATTCGTTTGTGAGATGTCCTATGTCTGCCATAGTGGTTATTACTCCTATGTTATCCATGCAGGACCTTTTCTGTCTGTAGCCTGATTGTTCCCGTAGTAGCTTCTGGTAGTATTCGCACCACCATGCTAATCTGTTTTTCATGAGTCTTTCGTATAGTTTGCACATGCAGGAGGCCAGGGTGATGAGTCTGAGGCCACTGTCTCCGTGTTTTGGGATGAGTAAGATGCTTGATTCTTTTCATTCCTGTGGGACTTGTCGCGCGTTATACAGTTCGTTGAGAAGATCTAGAAGGAGCAGTTTCAATTTGTCCGATAGGTGCTTGATCATGTGGTAGTCTACGTGGTCTGGTCCTGGTGTCGAGGACAGCTTGCATTGTTCTATTGCCGCTAGGAGTTCAGTGTAGTTGTACGATTGGTCCAGAAACCTCCCAAAGGGACTTCTTGTCCGGGACTTTAAGGCCGTGAAGGCCTTTACCATTTTCGTGTCGATATCAACGTTACCGATTCAGCATAGAATAAGGTTACAACATTAGTAGTGGTTAGAATTGGAATTAAACGTAACTATGAAATTTCAAATGAAAAGGTAACGTAATTGTTTATTAGTAGATGATTCGTCACATATGCAACATTTATATGCAACTTTAATAAAAAAATATTTTTTACATCTATCAACTTTTTACGTTGGATTTTGCGTTGGATTGTATGTAATTCCTAAACTCACCGCTTTATATCGTGGAAGGCATAACAAAAACTCTGATTTTTTGCACGATCGATATTTCAGAACGTTGGACACAAAAATACATTAGGTGGAAGGTCTATCCTGTACGTCGTCTCTGGTTGTAATCTTATTCTACGCTGAATCGGTAACGTTGGTAGCGGCACGAAAATGGTAAGGGTATTCTTAACCCCAAAGACCCGGACTAAAAGTCCCATAAGATTCTAGGTCTATTCTGTACGTCGTCTGTGGTCTGATGCTGTGTTGTTAAGTGGACGGAAACATTTAATTCTTCATTTATTTCAATTACAGCATTTCTTTCACTGCGCAACATACAAATTAATTTTTCAAATAAATGTAACATGTTTACAATATATAATAATGTAACGTAATTAAACTAAATGTTCGGGAATCTTAGAAGGTATTCGGGGATGATCGGGCGCGCATGGTGGGAGTGCATGGACGAGAGGTGATGGGACGCGTGAGCCATGTGCGCGCGTGTAGTATGTATGGTTAAAGTCATTATTAGTTTATACTTTAAGTTAGTAAACATAGTTGTATACATATAGTCTAGGATGCCCGCCATCGATTCCCGGCTGCTCACGAGGGTGAATCGAATGGACGTGGAAACTGATGTGCTCGTAAATTGCTTTAAGATATTGTACGAGAGGTAGGTAAGAATTATGAACGGTACTGTTTTAAAACTTCGATATTATTATTTCTGTGTGTCGTTTTTGCTGGTTAATCGGTGGAGGGTTCTAAGAATTCGATTGGTAACTTTATTTGAGAGAAGAGAACACACTTTGGGAGGTTTCAGTTGTATTGTAAGTATATTTCATTTCGAATGGGATGAAATTTCTACTTAGTACAAAACTTATTTTAATAAGGAACACGTTTAATGCATATATTTTCCATACAGATGCCTTCGTGCAAGCTGCATTATCCATAGATGAATAAGTTGAAAATGTGGCTTAGCACTTTGTCATTTGAACACAAGTGTTGAAGTAAATGCTTGTGGCAATGTTTTGCGTACAAAGTACTGCATACAACAAAACGCGTTATCCCGTTTGCAACTTTGTTGCCAAGAGTCCCTCCCGGAAAAAGCACGTTGCTGCAAACGCGTTAGAGGTTTGCAACTTTGTTGCCGAAAGTCGCTCCCGAAAATTGTACATTGTTGCACAGGGGTAATCGCGCTTGCAACTTTGTTGCCGAAAGTCGCTCCCGAAAATCGCAAATTGTTGCAAACGGATAATCGGGTTTGCAACTTTGTGGCCGAAAGTCGCTCCCGAAAATCGCACATTGTTGCAAACGCGTTCTGGGTTTGCAACTTTGTTGTCGACGAAAATCGCACATTGTTGCACGACGCCCCGTTTTGCAACATTGTGCAATTTTCGGGAGCAGCTTTCGGCAACAAAGTTGCAAACCCCGCGATCGATTCCCGGCTGCTCACGAGGGTGAATCGAATGGACGTGGAAACTGATGTGCTCGTAAATTGCTTTAAGATATTGTACGAGAGGTAGGTAAGAATTATGAACGGTACTGTTTTAAAACTTCGATATTATTATTTCTGTGTGTCGTTTTTGCTGGTTAATCGGTGGAGGGTTCTAAGAATTCGATTGGTAACTTTATTTGAGAGAAGAGAACACACTTTGGGAGGTTTCAGTTGTATTGTAAGTATATTTCATTTCGAATGGGATGAAATTTCTACTTAGTACAAAACTTATTTTAATAAGGAACACGTTTAATGCATATATTTTCCATACAGGTGCTTTCGTACAGGCTGCATTATCCATAGATGAATAAGTTGAAAATGTGGCTTAGCACTTTGTCATTTGAACACAAGTGTTGAAGTAAATGCTTGTGGCAATGTTTTGCGTACAAAGTACTGCATACAACAATGTTTAGCATGTCGTACAGCGTTACAAACGAAAATACTTGCGTTTCAAAAATAACACGTTTTTCGAGAGCCGAGCGAGCCACAATGTTGCAAAACGGCGCTTCGTGCAACAATGTGCATTTTTTCGAGAACGATTCGCGGCAACAAAGTTGCAAACGCGATATCCCCTTTTGCAACATTGTACTTTTTCGCGAATCATGCGACCGACACCAGCCGCAGGGGTCGCGCTTGCAACTTTGTCACCGCGGGCCCCTCGCGGAAAATGCACATTGTTGCAAAGCGGCGTGTCGTGCAACAATGTGCAAATTTCGCGAGGGGCCCGCGACGACAAAGTTACAAACCCGATAACGCGTTTTGCAACAATGTGCTTTTTTCAGGAGCCTGCGCGAATCACAATGTTGCAAAACAGCGCACCGTGCAATAATGTGCATTCGAAAATAATACGAGTTAACGATGTTACATTCAAGCGTAGTGTTTGTAATAATGTTTGCGTTCGAAATAACGCTTCTAATAATGTTGCAATCAGAAATAGCGATTCCAACAATGTTTGCGTTCAAATATAACGCTTCAAGCAATGTTGCATTCAAAAGTAACGCGTACAACAATGTTTTGCATTCGAAATAGTGCTTCCATCAATGTTGCATTCGAGAATAGAGTCTGCAACAATGTGTGCATTCAAGCTTCAAAGATGAACAGTGAAATAAAAGTATCTTGCTACTTAAAAATCACGGTTCAACGATATAAAAGTTCTTTTCCTGCTACTGCAACCTCGATCAATTTGCAACCTCAGCTCACACGGGAAGAAAGGCTCCGCGCAAACAAAACGTCATTATACATTCTCAACATATTTCTCCACCCCTATAAATAACCCCTCTA
>NW_017100493.1:55584-63166 GCF_001263275.1 Habropoda laboriosa | reverse complement strand
TGTATTACACAATGTTATAGCATTGCACCCTAATCTCATTTTGCTTTCAAAAACAGCAAACTAGTCGAGTATGCTTGGTTTAGAATCTAAAAGAATGACGATAGTATCACCTTAAACTTAATTGTATAATGTGTACAGTGTATGCAGGATGAACCGCCTACTTGTGATCACCTTTGATTATTCTATTGTTAGTGGAGCGATCAAAATATTTTTTTTGTAGCATAATATGGTGCAAGGAGACCTTTAAAACGTTTATAGTACAGTTTTCATCATTTCATTTTGTTTCGAAGTTCTTAAAGTCATCTTCAACTTTTTATAGATAAACCTATAATTTTTTACACCTATATTTTAGGGGATGTTGAGACCCTATTATGCAACAAAAAAAAATTTCGATCGGTCCACTAATAACAGAATATTCTAAGGTGATCACGTCAGGCGGTTCACCCTGTATACATACATATACAGGGTGTCCCGTAATTCTTCGAACACCCGGAAATGGAGAATTGCTGGGGTGACTCTGAACAACTGTTTCCTTTACCAAAATGTTATTTGAAGCTTCATTTTTGAATTATTAACGAAAAATACTGGCCAATCAGGGACGAAGAACAGAGGCTCATTTACACGCGATTCCGACTAATTGCAATTTTTTCAAAAATTTATACAAACGTGGGAATGACGGCAAAAAACCATTTCTCTAAGCCTTATAAAAATAGCGGTGCAAAGTCAAAATTTTTTGTGATTGGCCAGTGTTTTTCGTTAATAATTCAAAAATGAAGCTTCAAACAACATTTTGGTAAAGGAAAAAGTTGTTCAGAGTCACCCCAGCAACCCCCCATTTCCGGGTGTTCGAGGAATTACGGGACACCCTGTATAAGTTTAAAGTAAAAGTATGAATTTTACAAAAACTTACCGACATAAAAGATGGTAAAGTTAAATCTATGTTCCGAAAACTGGACAGTCTACATTCCATTTTATCAGCTAAAATAATCATAGCAATTACTCGTTGTACTAGTACATCACAGAAATACCATCGTTCATGTACTACATCGTCCGCTACAGATGTGCTCTAATTCAAGAACACGTTGAGATAAGTTATGATTGCGTTTTATTATAAAAATGTTTCTTATTATATGTTGATGAATCTGTTATTATTGCCTGTAGCCTGATTATTAATTTTAAACCTTACCGCTTCGACTAACTCTTGAATACAGAAGCACAATACATAAAATTGCGTTAGAGCACCAATTGTATACATTACAATTATCAATTTTTCAAAATTATCTCCGGAATTCTGAAAAAAAATAAACAACTTTCCTTTCTTATGAACAAAACCAAAAATTCTACATTAAGAAGCTAAAACGTAAGGTATACCGTTATAATCATTAAACTTAGAAAGCAGAACCGGAAAACGTTGTTTACGTAAAGTATTCCAATGTTTGGAGATAGTAATTTCTTCAACATAATAGTCATCCTATAATAATTACAAATTTTTATTATAATATTACTGTCGATCAGTATTGTAACATCTCATATCTGCTACACGATGTGAAAGTTTTAAAAAAGTTCACACCTTCTAAGCAAAACATTATTCATATAATTTTAAGTATAAATGTAATAAAATATATCTGGAAAATTCATATTAAACATATTTTTTAAATTGTTATAAAAAAATTAATTTAGGCTGTAGCATAAGCTTTTTTCTGTAAAATATGTATATATAAAGAGATTGTGAATGTTAATGAGTTTCCTTCGGATGCGTGTCCATTAAATTTATTTAAAGCAAAACTTTTTTTTTCGATATACATACAACGTGTCTCGTATTTACGTATTTGCAAGCATCTGACCACGGACGCGACGATCCATTATCTTTTATATTTCGCCAAATCACGGCAGAAAGGTCTTATTGTTCGTTATTCTGATCCAAATACATAAGATCGGTGGAACAAGTATAGGGCGATCGTAAATTAAAGCATCAAGTGGCGGCACAGCTTGATGTAGCGGCGTTCTGTTTTACGGTCAGTACAATAAAATGATGACAATTGATGACTAAGGGTACAATTTCGTGTACTCTCGGACAAATTAAAAATGCCAATTAGCTTTTCCTTTAATATTTGATATTTCTTTCTGTGCCTAACGTATCGTAAATCTGTGTGTGTCCAACACAGATCGACGTCGAATTTTAAAAACGTGAAACTGACACAGAATGAAATAAGCAACGTAAACAGTAATCATTGGAAGAAAGCAGTGGATAAAGTAATATTAATTGAAACAGAATACAGGTGAAAACGAAGAATACCAGAAGAATTTGAAGGATAACAGAACCTGTGCAGGCACGGTGAATACATAATACGGCCCTGACTGAGGGTTCGTGTCCTTATCTTCCCATATTTCTGTCGATTCCCTTGTTAGAACACTCGAAATATGTTTACTTTGACTCCTGACCGATTTTATTAGCTCGTTATATGTATTATATTTGTTCAACCGACTGTACTCGCTCGATTCATATCTCCCGCTCTCTAATCTGCTCCCACTAGCGCTCTATAGTAGTTTTGCAAGTACAACTTTGTAAATAATGTTTTCTTCTCATTGTCAGTAATTTATAATAAACTCTTAAAAGGGATATATTCATCTTGTCACGGACAGTCGAATTCTTTTAGTAATATAACGAACGTTTCTTGAATAACACCGTTCTTTAATTCATTGGTTCTATGCACGGTGTATTTATAAATAGTCAACAGTTTTTTCTGGTTAATTCAAGTTTATTAACTAGAATCGAAGAATTTAGAAAATATAAATATTATATTGCAAATATTTCTAATGCAAATGGAATCGAATATCACTGAATGCTCTTGTAAAGTTCCTAAGCTTCTGTCCGACAAACCTAAAGTGAAGCCTCTGACGTCACACAGGGCCTAAAAGTGGGAGATGTAGGGGAACTTGCGACGGCTCGCTGTTAGTAAACCAATAGGAATAGAATAAGGCTATCGCAGTTACTCTTAGGTCTGCCCTTATAGTCAGCCAATAGGGATAGAACAATAGACGACGTTCGGATTTCGTTCGAGCAGTCGGTAAACAGATGAACAGTCGATAATTGACCGGAATGATATTTTCAAGCGCTCGAAAAAAAATTAAGTTTACGTCGCACAGACACCATAAACAGGCGAACAGATGCCTGCGCGACGCCAAACGACATACATCATGGTAAACTTTATTTTTTTATCCCATGTTCCCAAAATTTGTCTATTATTTCGAGAAGCTTATTTTACAGGTTAAAATTCAAACAATCCAATGGTATTTTTTCAAAATTATTCTACGAGTGGGAACAGTGTCAAATTAGCAATTGAAACTTTAGCAGCGATTATTGCTATGTTTATTGCTATGAAATGAGCCCAAGGTCAAAATATTATCTTTAAACGAAGCCGAAATATTACGGTTAAAGTGACGACATGTCGTCTGATTTTGCCAAATTTTTCAAAATTTTAACATTAAATAGTGGCTGTTTGATGGCTTTTATTGGCTGTAAAATGTGACTGTCGGTCTGTGGTGGTACGCTATTTTTCATTGCAGCCAGAAATTTTTTAGCTTCTTAAGCAATTTTTGAATGCGCCGAAATCTACTTTTGTTATTCAGGAATCGCAAAAAAATATTTCCTTTTTAGTTTTCTAACTCTTAAAAAATATTAATACTTCTCCTGAGGCTTCCTTTACAATAACAATTTATTGTGTATGAGTCGCTTAGAAATTAACGTCTGCGCTATTAAATATGTCTTACGCGCCAACGTATATAGGTAAGAGGACAAGGCGACCAAATAATTTTTAGTTTTCCGTTCTTTTATCAGCGTGCTACATTATCGACAGCTGACTGAAATTTGTTTGTCTAAACCATTTACCTACAATGCAACTTCCCCTCAAGCGCCTGCAGTGTAAGACCCAAGAGTAGTGGGGATGACCTGAACCGCCTATTTTGCCTCCATTTTGCTAGACTGTGACATCAGAGGCTTCACTTTAGGTTTGTCGGACAGTACATTTACTTAATTGCCGTCTTCACAAAATCACATGTTTTCCTAAGTTGTAATTCTTGTATGTAAATAGATATGTACACTCACTGAAAAAAGTCTCCATACACTTCAATAGAATTTATTTAGCGTTGTATAATTTCGACAGAAAAGGTAGTAAACATGTCTGTCTACTTCAAATATCTCCATTATTTCAAGTATTAAGTGAAAACACTACTTACGAAAGTTGTATGGTTGCAAGAAAGACAACATAGTGGAAATAGTTTCTTTACAGATAAAGGTATACAGGAGATCTGGAAGTGAATTTCGTTTTTATAAATGGAGTGTCCAATTTTTTCTAGTCAAGTTAGATAAAGTAGTAATTTCTGAGTGAAAAAGTACCAAGGTACACTTATTCCAAAAATTCATCAATCCTGAGGTATTCGATTTTGACAATCCTATTACTTTCATTATGAAACATGTTCAAAGTGTCGACCATATGCACTGATATAATGTAATCTGTGAACCGTTGAATCCCTTGCATGCTTATCGTCTCGCGGTCTATTCCAGGACATGCTGCAGTAATCCGTTGCATCATATCTTGCGGTGTAGTTGTTGTTTCTCGATACGTAATATTTTTCATTAAAACAACGTTTCATAATGCAAGCAATAAGATGGACAAAGTCGAATATCTGAGGAATGGTAAGTTTTAGGATAAGTGTACACTCAGACAAAAAAGTCTCTGTACACTGAAAGATGTCAAAAGGAGCAATTTAAAATTTGCACGTTATGATTCATTTTGAATTTTTCATATTTCAAAACATAAGTTAGAGGACTAAGCAATATGGATTATTATCGAAACATCCATGGAATATTAACATATTTATGTTGTTGATACCTACTAAAAACATTTACCATTAATTTAGAATTTCATACTTACTTGACTATAACTTCGTAATGATGAGACGCCGATCTCATTTCCTGTTTGATCACTTTTTGCTTCTCGCATGAAACTTTCAGTCCAGTAATACTGTTGCCGAAATCATCGAAAGCTTCGTTATACTGTCGAAATGTCATCGCAACTTTGCCCCTAATATATTTGTACTGCGCCGTCATTAAAAGAATCAAATGCATCGTATAAATATCCACGCCAATTTTTTTCATTACGGTGTATACACCACCAATAATCTGAAGAACAACGCCGCCGACGAAAACGTCGTATGAAAACGGTTGCTTAGATAGAGCAGCTGGCACACTATAATCCGTATAATAGAACTCAGATCTCCGAAATACTTGGACGAGTGGCAAAGCTGTCCAAAGCATAACTGCATTAACACTGGCAATCGTATAAATTTTCAAGGGTTTCTCTAAGGATTTCACGGTATTAATCGTGACATTTCGTAGCATCTCGTTATCTACCGCGAGAACACGATTCAGTTCTCCAATTAACCTTCGTACCAAAGTTTTACGGTTGTGCAAATAAATAACCAGCACAATTTCTTCTAAAGCAACCACTATATTTACCGTGCCGTCCTTCAATGCTTTATCTCTGGGTACGTTGAAAAGACCAAAAACGCAGACAGTCAGGTATGTTAGCTGTATCAGCCAAGACATAATCGAATAGCTCTTTAAAATATACGGTAATTTCGTTTTCTTATCCGTCATCGGTAGTTGATTCCCCGAATACTTGTTTATAAGCATATTTAGCTGACTCAAGCTTTGAAAATCCATTTTACTCGTTCTTCCGGATGGCGCCAATAGGTATACTGGCAAAAATACTAGTGTATTTGCAACAATAAAAAGGAAAACGTATCAATTAGCAAATGCATTATTTTCAAGCCTGTAATGACATCTCAACGGAGGTGACCATCATTCACATGCTACAAATCCCAACTGTTACAACAATTTGCCAAATGTCTTTCCAAATAAATTACTGAGAAGTATAGGGAAAACAAGAAAAAGGAAAAACAATTATTTTCGAGATGTAGTGTTTCAAAGTTTCTTTTCAAAAGAAACATTGGAATGAAATGTCAATACACGATTACAAATCGGCTACACGTATATGTATACGTAAAAATATTGTCAATATTTTTTTTTTTTTTTTAAATAACGATATTAATTTGAGATTATTTTATACGACAATTACTTTACACGCTAAAATGTTTGATGTTCGTTTTACGCATAGGTGGGCAAATGGGAGTAGCAGAGAAACTCAACTTCTCTGCCGAGAAACGTATTTATACTGACGTTCACTGGGTAAAAAAATGTTCGCGAATAGGTGTATTTGCTGTCTGTTTCCGGTTGAAACAGAGATTTCCTCTAATACAAACAAACATGTGTTTCGAAAATAAACCATTTGCTGATCTATCTTTATCACTGCGATGAGTAAACTACACAGATAACGTTTGGCCTGTTATTTTAAGAACACCATGTGTATACGTGAATTTATAACTTGTATTGAATACAAACACAATTTAGTTTCGCATATTATCGCGTAGTATTATTATACAACGTTAACAATAAATAATCGGTTTCTATAAATTCTGCTCCTCCTCCTCGTTTATGTATGAACACTGTCTTTCATTTCATCTTCATTTTACGAGAAACCTTTAGCCTCGATATTATAGAAACGAAACTACGAAAATTGGAAATATTTTTATTTTATAAATGAATTAAAAAGAAAATGAAAGAAAAATATACTTTTGAATACTTAATTCTAATATTTGCATCTACCACTGTACTATAGTATGAAAGAAATTAAACGATTTAAGGTAAAGGTACCAGTAGTTGACCAGTTTTTAGGAAAACGTAAAAAATAAGATTTTTATAAGTGATTCTCCTTTGAAAAAAAATGCACCTGACATGCCAAGACATCTATCGATTAAATTTCAAAACAATTACATGTGAAATGAAGTATGCGTAGTAACAACGGACGTCTAAATTCATTAAGGTAAGTAATATGCCTCCATATTGCTATTTCCTTAACGTTTCTGTTAAGAACAGCTGTACGGTTCAGGTAAACAAATCCATACGTTGCGAACTCTTCGTGACTGAATTATTTACTTATTAAATTCTCACAGCGTTTTCTAAGTGATAAATGCAACGTTTTTGTTATTCTAACCACAAAAAGCAATAGTTTATTGGGGGGTCAAATTCTGAATCTTGTTATTCTAAGTTTTTAGAAGTTGACCGGGGTGGTAAATTACCGACGTGAGTTATTTAAATTTGTTTACCATTTATAATGTATCCATTTTGCATTTAACTTTGTTAGAAGTACAAAATATAGTTCTAAATTTTGTAGCATACTGCGTTTTAGTGGATGACCGCATGGTCAACTATTGACTGATCCACGGTCAATTATTGACTCCGTCCAGTGTCCACTTTTTTAAAATAACCATGTGCGTGATATTATAAACACCACCGGAAAATTAAAATGCATTTACTTAATTATTTATTTTAGAAATTTATTTATTTATTTAAAAAAATTTTTTTTTATTTATTTTTATTTTTATTTCATCCATGGAAATGTACGGGCGATTATGGAAGTGGCCAGAGAAGCCTGATGTGCTGGACTATGAGTGGAAGGCT